>NW_014569640.1:99749-122285 GCF_001313835.1 Polistes canadensis
ATTATTATTATTTGTATTTTCATTATACATATGCTTATAATGAAAGAAAGAAAATAAAAAAGTAAAAGATACAAATAAATAATAATGACAAATATCACGATTGTATTAAACATTACAATTACATTACATCAGATATATTTCTTTCACAAAATTGTGGAAATATATTGATGATATGTCGCTATATAGATTAAAATGTTACAAGTATTTACATTACTCCTTTATTTTATCTTACATCCATATCTTCCTATTTTTCTTATTATCTTTTTGTTTTTTTTTTTCACGAGTGCCCGGAAAGCTTTTGGCGATTCTTTGAAAAAAGCTATTTCATCTCTAAAAATGGTTCGAGAGGAAAGGGGATTGCGTAAGGGTTGGTCAAATAAATACGTGGTCAAGATTTTACTATTAATTAACGATAAATCAATCAAATGATAATAACATTCGAATAATAACGCGTTGAGTGTCCGTGATAACTCGTGGCAATGGTTTTATTTTTTTATGGTGCCACGTAGATCATTCGTTTACCGACATTGCTATTCCTACTAATCTTCAAATAATCTTACAAATTAATATTATAACTTCTAATTAAAATAAATTACGAAAAAATAAACAAAATAAAGGACGTGCTTAAACTTTTTACCAATCTTTGATGAACGGAACGAGAACGAAGGGAAAGAAAAGTCTCCGTGCGGGAAGTGGTTAAATGAAAATAGAACGAAAAAAAGAAAAAAATAACAAAAACCCCTATAGAAATAGACTGGGTAATATTACATTTCGTATTAAATTTTTTTTTTTTTCCCCCAAACAAAAATATATAATCGGCACGAAATATCATTTTTACAAATTGATAACTACAAAAAAATAAGATCGAACGAGATTAACTTATTTCGCGAATAATGATGCCTCCTCCTCCTTCTCTTATCTCCTCCTTCACTATCTTTCCCTATTCCTCTTCCTCCTACCCCTCTCAGCAACCCCTATTATCTTTGTTTGTCTCTGTACGATGATCTCGGGCCCACCAAAAATCAAGAATCGAAGAGGAAGAAGAAGAGGTGGGGAGGGAGGAAGGAAGAAGAGGAAGAGGGGAGAAGGCATTCTGGTTTTCGCGGAGGTGGTGGTTGGTGGTTGATGATGGTGGTGGTTGTTGTTGTTGTTGTTGGTGGTGGTGGTGGTGGTGGTGGTTGCGGCGGCGGATATTTTATTCTACCGGGACAGAATTTATGAACGATCGGGATAATAAAATGCGACGAGGCGCGTTCGCCCACTTGGCGAAGAATATTTCCACGGGGTGGGGGTGGGGGGAAGGGAATAGCCCCGGCAAGCAAGCGAAAATATCGGCCGACTGCTAAACGTTCGCCGTTTGCTTGATTTCGGCCCCGAGATTACGCCGCGATCGATAAATAAAAACCACGAATAATAACGCGCTTCCCCAAAAAAAAAAAAAAAAAAAAAAAAAAATTTAATAAACAAAAAAAATTATTAATCTTTTTCATTATATATATTTTATTCTACCACCGCCATTCGCCACCCACCAACCAACCCCCATCTTTTGCTCTTCTTATTTCTTTTTTTGTTTANGAAGGGAATAGCCCCGGCAAGCAAGCGAAAATATCGGCCGACTGCTAAACGTTCGCCGTTTGCTTGATTTCGGCCCCGAGATTACGCCGCGATCGTTTACCCTTTTCTTGGGATTAACATTAGCGCTACGAAAAAAGAAAAAGAAAAAACAAAAAAAAAAAAAAAAAAAAAAAACAAAAAAAATTATTCATCTTTTTCATTATATATATTTTATTCTACCACCGCCATTCGCCACCCACCAACCAACCCCCATCTTTTGCTCTTCTTATTTCTTTTTTTGTTTAGATCGACAAAATAAGTGTCCATTTTGGTAGAATTAAAAAAACAAAAAAAAACAAAGAAACATCGATACAAAGTGATTAAAAAAAAGCGTGCTAGGATAAAAATAATTACGAATTGTTTTTTTTGGTTTTGAACTTACCTTTTTATTTTGATTCCACCTACCGCCCATCCTTTTGTTTATTTTTTTATTTTAAGCGTTAAGTATAGTCATAAGGACTGATACGAAATTACGTTCGAAATAAGCATAATGATTGAAGTTATCTATAAAAATGTATGGAATACACATTTCTATATATATATATATATATATATAAAATTGTTAATCTTTTTATTTTTATTCGTTTTTGATTACCTATCTCTCTCGTTCCTCCTTACTTCTTACATTGTTAAAGTAAAATAATAAAAAGTATAAATGATTTACCGATTGTGTCGTGGTGAGCGACGAAAAGATCGATAGAAATGATTTAGAAAAGCGTGTTCCATTCCGATCTGATCCATTATCTTCAGTATGAAATCTATAACGGATATTTATCATTCAATCTCACCTTCTTACTATCATCTTTCTTCGAAACTTGAACAAATGCAATAAGAATGAATTATTACGAACTCGCGAGAGTTTCGCAGGATCATGAAAAAACAATGGTTTTTTTTTTTCTTTTTTTTTTCTTAATGAACAATTTGATCTCGAACAAAGTGGGATCTTCGATGGAGGAAAATCACATCTCAACACGTGCAATACTCGCAAAAGCATAGAAATATTTAAATACACAGAGGATAGAGAGACATGTGTATTTAAATACATAATACGAATAGAATTCAAGATTCTTAGAGGAGATTAAACTAAATTGTTTTCTATAGTGGATATATAAATATCATGAAGGGACACTTATTAAACTGGTCTCTTAGTATCTTCCCTCTTACTCTTTCTAAAAAAGAAGATAAAAAAAAAAAAAAGACAGAAGGCTTGTATGGGTGATGCGAGTTGAAATAAAATAGAGAAAGGAAGCTCAAGAAAGAAACGGAGAAAGAAGAATTCCTCTATGTATATACTAACCCAACAATCATATATATATATATACATAGGCACACATACAGACACTTACACGTATAATATGCCAACGTATTGGAAACGTTCGAGCTGCATGGCGCCAGGGATACGTCTAGGCACCTACGCAAGAAAGAAAGAGACAGCAAAACCAATAAGAGAAAAACAGAAATAACGGATAGAACGATACTATCAGTTAACGTATAAGATAAAAAGAAAGATGGAAAGAATAAAAATGGAAAAAAAAAAAAAAAAGAAAGAAAAAAACCAAAAAATAAAAAAAACAAAAATAATGTAGTCTTTATTGCTCGATAAGAAGATGAATTCGTCAGATAATCTCGTTCACGGAACGATTCTAGATGATTTTATTAGCCGAAACAACACACGAAAGAGTTTGGAATTTCTATATGTGTGGGGGATGGGGATGGGGATGGGGATTGATACCCCAGACGGTGCCACACCATAGTGAAAGAGAAAGATCGCGATGAAGAAAAAAAATAAGAAGAAGAAGAAGAAGAAGATGGGTCGAAGTTAAGTTAAGGTGTCTCTTCGTTGTCTCGAAGTGATCGATGATTTCTAGACTAGCTATTTCGTTTCGATCTAACGAAATAACATACTGGGTTCCCCCCCCCCCCTTTACGTTAGTCGACACCTGAGAAGATGAAATTTATCTTACTTGTAAATGCGTTGCTCTCTTTCAAGATAAAACAAAAAAAAAAGAAAAGAGAAAAGGATTGATTTGTTCTCGTTTCGTTGTAGATACGATTAAGATTAGATTTTGAAAGAAGAAGATTTTTTTTAACTCCCCCCATATCTCTATGATACACGTGTATTTGTTATCAATGAATATAGATAAGAGAAGATTAAAGAGAATCTATTATCTAGTAGAATGGGATAACTCGCACAATCAGAGTTTCCATAGGATTTCGGTGAACGATGCGGTGTGACCCTCGTCAATGCCAAATAAATATGTGCGAGTAAGATAGAAAAGAGATAGAGATTAAAAAGAGAGAGAAATAGTTGATGGAAGAAGAAAGATTATTTCCAAGGGCGTTAGAAATAATAATCTTTTCTTTTTACGTTTTTATCATCAATCTTTTCTCTTATGAAAAATAAAATTTCCATTTAACAATACTAATAATATATATATATATAGTATTTCATTATTACAAAATTAAAATAAAGAATGAATTATGTTAGTATTAAAAAAAAAAAAACTTTTGGGTTTGGCTCTGCCATCAGGCAATGTCTACAATGCCTGACCCGTCAACTTCTCTCTGACATTTTATGAACCTTCGCAGACCGATTTATAACTCGACAAAGTATTCTACGCGTAGAAAAAAGAGTGTACTTTAATTTAATATAAAAATCATTAAAATCCACTTGCTATAAGTATAAAAAATATTGACGCGAACTATTCAGAAAAACGACATTTCTTCGAAATCCAGCGTTGAAATGAAACATTGTCCTCCATCAAATTACTTTTATTAAATATTGTTTATATGCCCTTCCGAATGTTGCACATGTATAAAAAGGTAATAATGCACCTAATAAATAAAATTCAAGATTATAAAGTTCTCATTTGAGCATTCTTTTAATTTTGATGCAATTTCTTAAATAAAACTACACTATAAAGATGTAATTATTACAATATATGTATATATATACTTATTACACACAGATATAAAGAATACATTAATATATTTGTAAAAGAAAAATATTTAATGTTACTTGTAACGCGAATTAGTACGTGTAAGTAGATCGTCGCGTGCCTTTTAAAATACCATAGACACGACATTTAGTATTTCACGCGTGCATGTTTTCACATATGGTTTTTGTGCTTGTATATCATGTACATACGAGTATGTGAACGGGTATGCGTGTGTACACGTGCTAAAAGTGTTTCAATTAAAATAAGCGGAATGCACGAGCTACTACCATCACACTTTATACAACTCTTTTTCTCTTTCTCTTTCTCTTTCACGTGGTTGGATATAATGGTCGTCTAATTAGCTACGGGCTGTTAATCGCAAAGCAAAAACTTTTTTGCAATTACTACTTCTCACACCTACCAACATCGCGAAAGGTCGCTCGTTTATGGGGCTCCTTATTCCTTTCCCTTGCAATCCTTATTCCCCGTGTATCATTTAACTTTTTTTTTCTTTCTTTCTTTCTTTCTTTCTTCCCTCCTTCCTTCCTTCCTTCCTTCCTTCCTTCTTTTTCTTTATCTTTATCGCACGAATGAGAGAACATAAAAAATGACATAGAATTAAAAGGTGAAATTTACTCTCGTTAAGGTATACCTGCGTACGTACACGCACACACAATCAACCATCAATCGTTTTATTTTTCTATACATCGCGTGATCGATATTTATATTAATCTTAATTTTTATTTTTTCTTACCATTGTACAATCCGTGTTTTTTTATTTTCTATAGATTTTTTTGGTAATGGAATTTTATTAAATTTATAAAAAAAAAAAATAATAAAAGCGAACACACACAAATATGAGATAAAGAAATTAATTGCGTATGTAAAATAATTTCAAAGTAATATACGAATAAAAAATGATCGATGTAAAATCAGTCGAAATAAATGTGCACACATTTTTATATAAATCATTCTACATATTTCCATTATATTGCGAGAATATCATACCGCAATAAAATCAATCACGCGATACGCTCAAATATATATATTGCACAAAAATTACTTTAAAAAAAAAGAAAAAAAAAAAATGGAAACCGAGAGAATAACTAACACCATAAAAAAAAGAAAAAATAATAAAATGGTCGATCGAAAATCGGTAGGAATACGAGATATAAATAAAAAGAATGAAAGAAAAGAAAAAAAAAAACTTATACAACACATCTCGGCAAGGAAAAAAATAAAATCAAAAATATGAAAATGGTTGATCGAAAATCGGTAAGTACACATATACATACACACGTGTACACGTATACATCGATATATCTCGAACATATATCACGAACGAATGGGATATAGAAGGCGTTAAGAATTTATCGTTGATGTTCAAAGATATATGAGAATCTTTGAAGATTTACAATGACGTGAGAGCGTGCGCGCGTGCGGAAGGTGAAAATTTCTCCCCATGGAGAAAATCAGCCGTAGGAAGTGTGTAAGAAACGAAGGAAGGAAGGAAGGAAGGAAGGAAGGTAAGAAAATAAAAAAAAAGTTTTAAACACGTGAGGAACAGTGTGAACGGTTCACTCCTTCCGTAGTGAACGACGTAAAACGATGTGTAAGAGGATTAAAAGGCTCACCCAATTGGTGTCCATTACCGGCTCTGTCCACCTTGTAAATCCACCATAAAGCCATTGATAAATCGTAAATGTTAAACTTTCCTCCTCGAATTCACGAACGAGACAAACATTTTTTGTCTATTTCTATTCACGCGGACGTTATTAATCAATTAGAATATAGGGATGATTAATATATTATATTATAGTTATTTGTGCGATACAAATTTGTCAAGATTTTTATTTTTATAATCTGTATTTAATATATTATGTTTTCAAATATTTTAATTGAATGCATCTAAAATATTTTCGAATCCAAAAAATTATGAATAAAATATACACAAGAGATTAGTTTGATAAGTATTTCTATGCGAATATAAAAAAGGAAACGTGTGAAATGAATGGTCATTTAAAAGAAAAAAAAAAAAGAATAATTTAAAGAACGTGATAAGGTGACAAAAGACCTCGTTGAAAGTTAGTAATAAAGAAAAAAAGAAAAAGAACGTGAGAAGCGGGAGGGGGGGGGGAGGTGTGGTTAGCTTTCACACAAGTTTACGCGTCTTTGTCGCACGATAAAAAAGTATCCATTCGAACTGTTGCGCTCGATAGGTTGGTGTTAAAGGGTTAAGGGCTGTGCACCCGCACATAACAGCTAAGAAGTAGAGAAACCGTTCTCGCGTGTTTCCTTTGCACGATCGTGCGGATCGCAAGATCACTTTGAATGAATAATGCACGTTTGCCGAGGCTGCGTTCGCGTGCATTCATATTCTTTTCTCTCTCTCTCTCTCTCTCTCTCTCTCTCTCTCTTTCTTTCTCTCTCGCATTTATAGTCGTATCTTCGCACGATGCGTACGCATATATTTATATCCGTATATTTGTGCGTTATAATACGGTGGCTGAACGCAAAATTCGTCAAATTAATTGGAATTAAAAATCGAAATAATTATTATCATTAATAATATTATTAGGACAAATGTTTCATTATTATTTCGTGGATTCATTCGCGTTCGATCATTCAAATATATTTATTTAAAATTAATAAACAATCTTTAGATTTATTTAAATAATATATTTGAAAATAATTATATAATTTTATATTATATAAAATATTAAATTTAATTATTATCTATTTTTATTAATTACATTTTAAAATATATCCGTGAAGGAAAGAAATGAAATAATAGAAAATGTGTTAAGGATCAGTTACGAGAATCGTCGTTTGTAATAATTTAAACGAAATTAATTTGACGAACAAAATTTCCCATGGGGAAAAAAAATTTTATTTGTAATAAATTAATCAGGGTAAAAAATTAATGTCGACTAACAAAAGATCGATAAATATTGTTTATAGAAAGAAAAATGTCCATTCGCGAGGGATCGAAGAAATGGGCGATACTTTATCGAGCCACCGTATGTAAGTGCTCGTACATATATATATATATATATATATATATGATCTACGGGGGTTATTACAACGGCAGCGAGGTAGGACTTGCTTGCCTGTACGAGAATACACTTTCTACTCTTTGGCCCCTGCCACTATATATAACATTCTTGCCTCTCCTCCACCTTCACCTCCACCTCCACCTCGTCCTCATCCTCATCCTCATCCTCGTCCTCGTCGTCCAGGTTGTCGTCGTCTTTAGTCGGAGAGAATCTTTCCAAGTAAATACGATTCATGCAATCCACTAACCAAACGATCGACCCACACAACGAAAATTTGCACATTTCTTTTATCCTTCATTCTTCTCCATTTATTTGCCCTAATTTTTTGTTTTTTTTTTTTTTTCCTTTAAATCAGACAACAAATTTTTGTAATAAATTTGAAAATTATCCAAATAATTTGTTTTTGTTTTCTTATGGAATATTAAATTAAATTATTTTGTCATACGAAATATTATATATTGTATATATGTCTATGTGTTTTAATAAATAATAATTATTATTATTATTATTATAAATATGTATATAATTCTCTCTGATTACACAAAATTGCATTCGAAAGAAAATATATATATATATATATATATATGTGTGTGTAATATTTTTTTATTATAAATATATAATATATATTATTATCCCTCTCTCGCGTAAGATTTATGATATATTTTATTGTCCTGATTTCTCGAGATAATTTATACAGTGTTATGCAAGGAGCATGATGAAAAAAGGAAAGAATATAAAAATCGAGATCGTTCGTGCACCTACACGATCAACGGATTAGAAAGTACAGCCTGGTCCAAAAGTTTCAATAGGTTGTTCCAAAATTCTTAAATAATTTAACAAGAAAAAATGAATTACGTGGTCATAAGAAAAATTAAATGAAATTGTCGAAGACTGCGAGTAAAAAGATTTTTCCTAAATTTGTACAAAGATTATTTCGACTGAAAAGATAAGAAAAAGATAAAAGATGGAAGAAGGGAGATAAATTGATGAGAAAAGTGTAGAAAGAGAGGAACGACAAGAGAATGAGAATGAGAGCCGGAAAGTGCAATTTGTAGTCGTTCTCATTTGTCACTGCATTTCCCACTACTACTATCTCACTCCCACCCACCCCCACCATCTCTTCTTCTTTTTTTTTCATCCTCCTCATCCACTTTCATTCGCCATTCTCTCACTGACAATTTCTATTACCTTCTTCTAGTTCTACCTATACAACACTCACATACACGTGCATGCAACTATATGTATTTCTTCCTCATTTTTTCTCTCTTTCGCTTTTTTATTTTTTTATTTTCTCCCTCACTACTTCTTCTTCTTCTTCTTCTTCTTCTTATGTTAATCCAAATTCTCGTCTCGAATTCGAGTCAAATGATTCTCGCGTGATAAACGGAAAATACGAGATAAAATATTATAATACTTTTTTTTTTTTACGGGATCGCATGAGATAAAATTATTGAAAAATAAAAAAATGAAAAATGCAACTCCATGGACCCCGTACAAATAAAAAATAAATCATACGATTTGTAACTTGACAAATCCACGAAAATAATTCAAACAAAATGATTTCCCTTAAATATTCTCAAATACTACAAAAATATTAACTAATGTATAATACAAACAATTATCATGTTTAGCGAAAAAAAAAAAAAAAAAAACAAAAAGTAAAAATTAATAATAAAAAATGTACGATTCCCAATCTCCTCTTCGACTCCCCCATTTTACCAACTTTTTCCTTGAATATTCCCTCCATCCCCCTCCCAGCTCAGAAACATGGCGAATATAGGCTCGGTATAAACGGATACAAAAAAAAGTTATTGTCGAGGTCCCTCTCTTCTTCTTGAGACTTCAGCAGCATCCATGGTGTATAGTAATGACTTCATAAAAAGGCTAAGTTCTTCGAAGTAGTAAGAGAAGAAAGATAGAAAAAGAGAAAGAGAAATAATAATTCGATTTCCTTGAAGAGGAGGAGGAGGTCCACGGAAGAAGAAGATTTGGATTCGAACGAGAGAACATTTTAAAAAGAAGAGAATCTCTTATGAAAGGGTCGGGGAGGTAAAGGGGTTGAGAAAAGAGGCGGTGGGGAGATGGTCGAGCATGGTTGTGACCGTGGTGGATGCTGGGGAACGACGTATTCTGGTGTATTAACACGTAACACATCAAAGCCACGTCATACGTGCACACCTGCGGGCTGCTCGTGCAGTGGACAAGGCACACGCACTTACGCTTTATTTATGTCCTGTAAAAGCCGTGTTTTCGACTCGCACGACTCTCTCTCTCTCTCTCTCTCTTATTCTATGACTTTTTTCTTTTTTTATCTTTTGATTTTTGTCTTTCTCTTTCTAACTAGTGGATAAGCCAAAGGTTCTTTCGTTCGTTCGTTCGTCCTCCCATTCACGTGGCCCGGTTATAAACGTCCACGTAAATTCGAAGCTGGTTAGATATCGTAAAATAGTGGGATATGCTCGATACGGCCGGTGGCCTGGCACAGAAAATCATAAACTCATGGGACCCGTGGTTGCTAGTTGCCTTCGCGTCGTGCCTTTCCTTCACCGGAAGGCCAACAAGCAAACAGGATCGTCCTGCCTATTAGCCCGATTGCTTGCTGACTTTCCAATTTTTATTTCTATTTATTTCTTTTTCTTTTTTCATTTCATTTCATTTCTTATCCTTTTCTAAATCTTTTTTCTCGACAATACCCAATACCGTCGTTAAAATGTATACGTTCCGAATGAAAACTTATTTTGTTCTTAAGTTATTATATATCTGATAGTATTTTTCATATTCACACTTGTTTTTTATTATTTGTTGTAAATTTTGATCTTGTTCCATTACGATAGAAATAAATCTAATCGATCGTAAAAGTTGTTACAACAATTGTGCTACTTTCTCTTTTTAATGATCTTATTATTCTATATACAAAAGTAGTATTCAACTTCAAAGTAGGATCATTTGGAAACATTTTTTAATGAATATCGTAAAAGTAATGATTACTTTGAAAGAAAATCTAATAGAACACATGTTTATTGTTGATTGCATCCCCTTCCTAAAACTGAGTCCCAAATATTAATAAAAAAACACTATGTAGAATATATTTATTTAAAATTATGTATATATCAGTAAAAGTGTTTAAAATATTTTTTATGAAGGTGTTAAAAGATTGTACTGTCGATAAAAATGTTAAAAAGAAACTGAGAATACATAAAAATTGTTTCACACATATACATATATACATACACGCGTATAAGTAAGCTATACATAGAAGATATGGAAGTAAAACGGAGCAAGAAGGTGACGTATGAATGTACGGCTGCCACAACAGGACGTCCGCTCTTATTATTATAAATTATTTATTTGCATTTCCAAATGATCCTTGAAGAATCACGGTATTATGCTAATGCGGAGATTAACATATAGGGAGACCCAACGCGATATTTCAACTCGCCTTCACCATTTAGGCTGTGGGAGTCTCTCTAGCTAGGCACACACGGTGTTTGATCTCCACATGACTCGAAAGAAACTCTTTCTCGCGCGCGCGCCAACAGAAAACGAAAGAGAGAGAGAGAAAGAGTGAGAGAGGGCAGAGATATTTTATCGTCTCTCAGAGTCGTCTCTCCGAAGAAAATAAAAGATTATGACTATAGGTCAAGGAATTCCATCCGAGTCAAAAGCCAGGAACAATGCTTTTTTCCCTTTCTAGCATCATCATAGATGACTTAGGGTGTCGAGCTAATTTATTAGGAACGCGAACAATTGTTTGGAGACATTTTTTGCTACGTCATTTTAATTAAAATGTCACCGTGTATAACATATCTAAAAATGTTATATAATATAAGAAATATTAATCTATCGAGAGAGATTGATTGATTGATTGATTGTGATTTATGTTGGTGTCCTATTAATTCTATAACAATGATCAAAGATTGATAAACATATTATTGATAATTATTATTGGATTTTGATTTATGTTTAGTAAATTTATTTAGAAACTTGAATAATTCAAATGTCATTGATTATGAGTAGAATATATTCAATTATTCTATAATAGAATATGTAAATTCTTGTGTGCATAAATTGAAAATAAAACAATAATTTATAATAAATTTATTAATTTAATTATACGACACATATTAATAAACTTAATTAACAATAATTATAATATTAACCAAACGACTAAATTCTAATTCCGTCCATCAAGAAACAAGCTTTTTCATTCTGGAATACACGTAATAGTAAGTATGTGTATAATTTTTAACAGGACTGTTATAACCCCACAAGCCTATGGTTCTTCTCGTTGTGTTCCACTGATTTACTGCCCTACTGCATATACCCATAGAAGAAATCCCATGGTGTATCTCTCTCTTTCTCTCTATTTCTCTTTTTCTATTTCTCTGTCCAGGTCTCTTAACTTAACGACATACCTCAACATAATTTTTCCACGCATCCTCCAACAAAACACATATTTATATGCTGGCACTCACGAATATGTAAATCGTTAGTTAACGTATATAAAATGGGAAAAACCATCGATATCTTTCTCATTCTACTCCGTCAATATTTTTTTTCTACGTTCACAAGAAAACGATGTGTTTTATATCGGCGTTCGACGTAGGTTAATCCATAAAAAATGCGTTTCTCGAAATGAACGATAATAAATTATATGGTCGCATAAGAAAATGCGAGGAGAGAAAAAAAAGAAAAAAGAACCCAATCCCTGCCTCGAAAGAAACGAAACGAAACGAAACAAAAAACAAAATAAATAAATAAGGAAAGAGAAAGAAAGGAAAGATAGAAAGAAAGAAAGAAAGAAAGGAGACGGTGACGATACGTTTTAAACCTTTTCATGATTTATTGCATCGAAATTTCGCCCCTACGAATTTTCGCACAACTCGGAGAAAAATAAAGAAAGAAAGAGAGATAGGTAGAACGGGCCGGTCATAAATGAGTTAACCAAACGTAATTAACGTCGGCCTATCATTATGTGGTAGCGCGGCCACACCCTCGTCACATTATATGTTTATAAATCAGCCATAGGGAGAGAGAGTACGGAGAAGAAACACGAGGGAGTCCCATGGGAGTTGTGGAGAGAGGGAGAGAGATACAGTTCCGAGAGATTGGGGGTGGGGTGAAGGAGCAGAAGAAGGAATAGCAGCAGAAGGAGGAGGAGGAGGAGGAGGAGGAGGAGTAGGAGGGTGAAGGGGGTTAGAGGGCGCCTCACCTCTGAACACGAATCCACTCCATTCGAGACTCGAGACTTGCAGAGAGAGAGAGAGAGAGAGAGACTCTCAGGTATAGGAATTTCTATGCTAATGATTTTATGATCGTGGAAATGAATGCTCGTCATATTTTTTTAATCGTTTGGGTTTCCACATACGCGAGTCTCGAAAATCGTCATCATCCTTTCCCTTCTTCTCTTTCCCCTTCTCCTTCATCTTTTTGTTATTTTTTTCTTCCTGTTTTCTTTTTTTAATTTTGTTTTCCTGTGATCCTTACTACCACTACTATTAAAACTACTATTATTAAATACAACCACTACCAAGGTACTATAGGAGTGTCTCGTCTCTGTCGCCATAATCGTAAAGTCCTTTTTAAACGATAACTTCATTTTGAATGTTTTCCATACGCTATTACGCCACATCTCATCATACACATGTGTGTGTGTGTGTGTGTGTTTGTATATGTGTGTAAAGAAAAGATATCGATACTACCAAAGAATTTGCTTTACCACGAGCCATAGGCACCATTGGAACTTCTCGAAAAACGAATTTACGCACCTGTGGCTTCATGGGAATACGTATAGGGTTATTTGCCCTTAAGACACAGTCTTTAAATAACTGGTATTATCGACTCTGATGTTAGGTCAACATTGAGAAACGTCATATGAAATTTGACTGTTATGTTAGAAATTATTTTCTATATTATATTTTACAAACTAAATTTACAAGGTAATATCATTTCTTTTTGTTTCGTTTTGTTTTATTTAAACAAAATCAAAACTATCGTCATCATTCTTTCCAATTGATTGTTCAATTAGAAATCAAAATTTAATTTTACAATAACAAACGCAAAGAAGCGAATCGAACTTAAATTGTAAGTAAGAAAAAAAGGAAAAAAAAAAACAATTGTTTTAACTTTGTGTTTCGCAAAGACGAGTAAAACAAAAAAATGAGAAATAAGTGGATATATATGAGTTTGAAGAGTAAGTTGTTAGAAGGAAGGCATTTGCGAAGGGGCAAGCATTATGAGGTAACAATTACATTGTGTTCGCGCGAAATGCGTATGTAAATGCAACGTGGTTCCGTCTTGGACAAGGAACACAAAGGTTTCTCTCTCTCTCTCTCTCTCTCTCTTTCTTTCTTTCATATCCCAACGAGCAGGTGTACCAACAACAGCTGAGTCAAACCACCCACACAAGCCTAGGTTACCTCCGACACCTTGATGGATACCATCGTGTCCTTCTTTCACGCCTTGCGCAAGGTGCGCCTGGTGTGTTTTCTCTCTTAACGAAACCCACGCTGCAATTCCTCAAACTTTTCGAATGGGAACGAAAAAAGAAAAGAAAACAACAACAAAAAAAAACAAATAAAACCAAATGCAACAAATTTTAAGTATGCGTACAAGTACGTGTACTTGATAACATTTGTTGTTTTAAATATTCAATTTTACGTATGAGAAAATTAATAAAGATGAATATTATTTTATTTAATTAATTATGAATATATATGTATATATATATATATATATATTTTTTTTTTCTTCAATATTAAATTTTTATCTATCATTTATACTTTCCCCTTCCAATCTTCCTTACCACGATTTCATAAAACGATAAAAATTATCGTATTTCGATCTTCCACCCCTCTCAAGCCATTTTTTTTTCCTTCTGACATAAATGACACATCATTTGATGTTACTCGATCATGTCAGAAAATGTCCAAGTCTCTCTAATATTTGACACTTGTATAAAATATACGTGCATATATAAATTAAGTACATAGATAGTGAGAAACTCGTTAGGCCAGTTAAAATACGACTTCCTTCGGTTGTACGAAAGGAAGAAAGAAAAGTCGTAAAAGCGGAGCAGATTACAAAACACATCTACACTAACTTTAAGTTAAGAACAAAATATAAAGAAGTGTGTGTAGATCATTTATTCCGGATCGCGTCTAATTTTCACATACGTTTCGTTTCTCTACGACTGACGAATAAAAACGAGCATGCACATCGAAACGATAAACGAAATCCTTTTTCGAAGACACCTGCTTTATTGCAAACGTGCTTGCAAACACCTCCAGCCTAACGGGTATAGGCACGTACTTTACTGCAATACTCGCATATTGCACAGGAGGCACCTTCGCCGGTTCTTCGTTCTTTATTTATTTTTTTTTTTCTTTTCTTGCAATATGGGTCGAAATTAGCATCTTTAAACTGAGTTCATTGCGAACCAACAAAATTTCCTTGTTTTTTTTTTTTTCTGAATAATTCGTTTCGAAACCCGAACGTTGCTTTATGTACAATTAATTGCATACGCGTATGCAATTCTATAAATAATTTCTAAATAAATTAACATTAATTTTGTATAATTTTTCTCCCTTGTTCTAATATATTCATTGAAAAATCTTCAATTTGATTTTGAAAATTAATGTTATTGTTGATGTGAATATTAATCGACTATTATAAGGGTAGTAGCCATTAAGAAGTATTGAACATTTGGTAAATTGTAAAAAGATAAGAAAGAACCTTAGACCCAAGACGAAAGAACAATCTAATCGCAGACGCCATTTTGTTCCTGCCTACCGGAGCAGTAGTTGATATATGATCCCATTGGCTACCAAGCTGTTTGGTTCCCAGCACTGTACTGGACAGCAGGCTCGACCTCAACCTTATGGTGGTTACTATATAGCCATAAGCCGGACTCTCCTCGGTTGCTCTGGCAATTAAAATTCTTTTCCTCCCGCCATGGTTGCTCCTGCTTCTTCTTCTTCTTCTTCTTCTTCGTCTTCTTCTACTTTTACTTATCTTATTCTTCTTATTCCTCCTCCTACTCTTTTAAGTTTTTCTCACTCGATCTTCGTATTACCTTCCCCAACGTCTCCCTCATCCTCATCCTCATCCTCATCCTCATCATCATCATCATCATTTTCTTCTTCTTCTTCTTCTTCTTCTTTCTCTACTTCTGTTTCTTCTGCTTCTTCTTGTTCTTGTTCTTCTTATGGGGTTCGCCATCTCTCGGTGCTCCAGCGATATGCGTGGCAATTAAAAGTGCTCGCATGCCCTCGACGTTTACACGATCCTTAACTCCTGGTAGCGAAAAGGGTTAAGGGAACTGACGTGCTGCCTTAAGTAGCTGGTCAAGGGAAACGGGTAATTACGTGAAACGTTCCTGTATTTCCTACATATGAACTACCCCCAAGTTTATTATCCTTTAATTTTCTTTTACGACAACAAAAATATATAGAAAAATATCATCCAATCCAATCGTCAAATTAATCAAAATCACATTATTATTTCTTTTTTTTTTGGTTACAAATACGTTTTACGTAGAAATCGTAAATTATTTTCTAAGGTATATAATTAAAATTACAAGTATTATTTTTATCGGTTAATTCTCGAGGCCATAAAAGATACCACAGGAATGAATTAGCATTTGACCTATTTTCTTCGCACGTGACCCTTACCGAATTACCGTGAGCCAAGTGAATTATGCTCACTTATGCACACGAGGCAGGTGACTTCCGGCCGTATCACCTTACTCGCCACGCTAACGTGTTCAACGTAGGTAAGTACTTACATACATATATATATACACACTTATGTATACTTACTTACATACGTATGTACTATACGTGCTACTTTTCCAAGACCTTCCGGCGTCTACTCGTGTACCTTCCTGTGTAATCGACGTTTATCTTCTCGTTATCTACCTCGGCAAAACGATTGACTTCACTCATTTGCATTTACGTCATATACATGCACATATATATTTAGTCATTTCTTTTAATTACATTTATTCAGACAAACATTTTCTTTTTCACACATACACACACACACATTTTATCGGATTCTTTTGAAAATTCTATTGCAATCTATATACTGTGTAATTAAATTGATTATATTTAAACTATAAAAAGAAAATGTATATATATCTATATTTTATCTTGCATTAGGTGTATACCTCTAACTGTATATTTAAATTTATTATTATAATTGTTATTTGAAATAATTTATTACTTAAATTGTATTGTTTGTTGATATCATAAAATATTTGCGTACATGTAGTACGAAGATGATTATTGATTAGTATTTGAAGAAGAAGAAGACAAGAAAATATAGATCAATTTTCTTGATCAATCTAACAACGACAGATGAGACAAGTACAATCAATATCGAGAGAATGCGAAGAACTAAATATCTTTTAACTTCGTCCGCATAGTCTCCACATTCCTGAAACGTTTCACCACAGCGATAGTTGGACGTATTACCAATGTATAAAACGTCCTACGCTATCATTCCTAACATTCCTATTTGACGGCCCTACAAGATGGATGACTTTTTATCTTCCTCCGACAAATTATCGATCCGACCGAATTTCTACCTACTCGCAAATTCCACTTGCTTGGTGGGATCCTTTTTACATTTATTTTTTTTTTTTTTTTTTTAATTCTTCCTATAAAACCTTTTCATTCATAATTCTGCGCAAATATTTCTGTGAACCCATCTCTATTTTCGTATATTTTATATCAAATAAATATACATAAAACGCTTTTAAACTACTACCAGTCAATTTTGATTGAAAAATTTAACAAACAAACAATATAATTATTTATGAAATAAATATTTATATTAATATAATTATAGAGTATATTCTTTTGTTCAACACTAATTGCAATTATACAGAACATTAATTTTCAGTAAACGAACCAATCTGTATTATAATAAAATATATCTTTATATATATTTACGATTGTGTGAATGTATACGCAAACAAACAAACAAAAAAGAAAACAAATTAGAACAACCCTAACTGTTATTAGAAAGTCAGCATCTTATTCGAGACGCGACAGAGAGAAGTGTATATTCACGTTGAAGAAACAATAGGTGTAGTCGAAGGGGGAAAGAAAGGGTTGGTTGGCTGGTTGGTTGGTTGGTTGGTCATCGTTGTTGTCGTCGATCGTGATTCGTGGCAGGATCGTGTCCGACGACGAATTGCTCGTAAAAGAGAAAAGAAGATAAAGGAAAGGTAAAGCATAAAAGAAAAAGAAAAGAAAAAAAAAGAAAAAAGAAAGACAGAGAAAGAGAGAGAGAGAGAGAGAGAGAGAGAGGAGTTACTAATTTCGTGCGAGTCTATATTTGGGTCCCTCGCGTGTTGTGCTTCACCTCCGCTCGGCCCGAACCACCACCACCACCACCATCACCACCAGCACCACCACCATAACCATCATCTCCTCCTTCTCCACCTCTTTCGTCCTTTTAATATCGTCGTCGGAGTCCAGACTCTATAATATGCGAGGTCCGTATATGTAAGAAAGAAAGAAAGAGAAACACAGACGTACAGAAAGAGAGAGAGAAAGAGAGAGAGTAGGGGTCCCCAGTGGTGCTTGTCGAGTCGTATGGGATATAGGTACGGGGCCTTAACCGTTGCTAAGGCTAAGCGTGTATGCATGTTCGGTGCATAAATAAGGAGCACGGCTCAGGAGGCATTAAATCACGTGCAGGGATTGCATGTGTGTGGAGTATAACGAAAGAGAGAAATAGAAAGAAGGAGAGAGAGAAAGAGAAAGAGAGAGAGAGAGAGAAAAGCAATACGACGTGCTTCGTAGCATCGTGTTCATAGGGTATCTCTCTGGGACTTACGGGGCCCTGTGCGTTTGCAAGCTTCTCCTTCTCTTTCTCTTTTACCTTTACCTTTGCTTTTCCTTTTCCTTTTCCTTCTTCTTCTTCTTGTTCTTCTTCTACAACTACTCCTTCTTCGTAGAGCTGCGTTTGCTTTGGGCACAGACTAGCACCCCCGCAGTGCCAATATACCCTTATGCATCGGCTGAACGTTATCCACCTTCTGGAGTAGTCGTATTCGCGGACTTGTAAGGGGGACCCCTCGAGCACTTTCCAATCCAGAATCTAAGAACCTTCTCTTCTATGTTATATTATATGATTATTGAGACGTCGTCGTCAAATCAATTTATTCAACGAATTAATCCTAACATCTTTTTATATATTTTTTTTATTATTCTACTTTATTTTATTTTCTTTTATTTTTGCTTTTTAATACAAAATTTACGAATATCAGAAAAAGTTTAACGTTTAACGACGTATAGTACCTATATATATATATATACTTAAAATACAAAAACAAAAAAAAGGGAGGAAAGAAGAAGGGGATGTCCAGAAACTCGTGGCACGATCTATCACGCGCAAAGAGCACAGTAAAAAGTGATGTTAGGAATGTTAATGTCGGCAGCGGGAGCAGGAACGGATGCGGGTAACGGGCGGGCGGGTATGGCAGGCAAGCAAGCAAGCAAGCAAGCAGGCAAGCAAGCAGGCAGGCAGGCAGTGCGCATGCGCCACCCCCTGCGGAGCCAATCACCGCCCGAGAAATGGTAGCTGCGCCCGAGTCAGCTCCTCGTGAAACTGACTGAGACCGAGATAGGCTCGAACAAGAAGAAGAAGATGAAGAAAGTTAGAAAGAGAGAATGATAACCACAATGGATAACTAAGATGGAAGAAGAAGAAGAAGAAGAAAGTTAGAAAGAGAAAATTATAACCACAACGAAGAACTAAAATGGAAGAAGAAGAAGAAGAAGAAGAAGAAGCTAAGCTTTCGCGTTTCTGTTCACTCAAATCCTCCCCCTTTGCTTCTCGACAAACGGTAGGTTCTCAAGAAGAGAAGGATTCTTCTTCTTCAAGAAGAAGAAGAAGAAGAAGAAAGGAAGAAAGAAAGATGAAAGTCTGAAGACGTTAAAGTATGGGTCCCAATACTTAAGAGAAGGATCGAATAAACGAAAGAGGAACGACGGAACGAACGAACGAACGAACGTTCCGATGAAGAGGAAAGATGAAAGAAGAAGAAGAAGAAGAGAAAAGGTAAGAAGGTGGAAGAGGCTGATTGCGTCCGGGCCGCGTAAATCTTGTTGATGGAAATTGTCCGCGGACCTTCAGTTTGTTCGGCGATTACATCCTGCGGTGAACGCGTTCGCCGGTAGCAGGAGTTCTCTCTTCTTCTTCGATTCTCTACCTCTTCCTTACTCTTTCATTCTTTCTTTCTCTCTTATACACTCTGTCTTAACGTGTTGCTCTCCTTTTCCTTATTTCAAGTCATAGCGGCTTCTCTCTTTCGCCGTGGACTTGCCGAGATTAATGAGCACCCTGCTCGGTACTTTTAATTCCAAAGACCGAGTGCAAATAAGTACCGCCATCCGTCTTGCCCGCCAATTACCACCGACCAACTCTTTCCCCCCTCCCCCCTCCTCCTCTCCCTCCCCTCCCACCCCCTTACACCACCCTTTTCTCTCTCTCTCTCTCTCTTTTTATTTTTCTTTTCTTTTATTTATTTCGTTATTTCTTTCTTTCCTTCTTTCGTTGCATATACGTGCGTTACTCTCTCTCTCTCTCTCTCTCTCTTTCTGTCTTTCTTTCTTTCTGTCTCTCTTTTCTCTTACTCCTATCTTATTCATTCCTCGATACCTTTTATCATTCACGTTCGTTTTTGTTGCTGTCGTTGTTGGTATCTTTTTTTGTTACTTAAGTGCAGTCAGTTGTATTCGCTACTTAGTTCGCGAGAACGTAACTCGGATGTGTTCGAGAGCAACTTGATCGATCTCGTCCAACTGTAGTATATAAATTTGTTGAATCTCTGCGAGTCGACAATCGTAGAAAGAGATTGTGTGTGTGTGTGTGTGTGTGAAAAAGAGAGATAGAGAGAAAAAGAGATGATAATGTTTTGTGTTCACTTTCCCGATATAGAGAAATTCCAGTAATCAATTTTCTCCGCTCGTTGAAATTCGCCATGGACGCTAAGCGATGCTAAATAAACGCTAATAGTTCATTTGTCATGTCTTCTCTTTCTCTCTATATTTTTTTTTTATAAAAAAAAAAAAAGAAAAAAAGTAAGAAATAAGGTTAACTCTCTTGACAAATAAGCGAATTATAGTCGACACTTGAATACACTTTGTACTTTCAAAACTGGTTGGATTTAAAACGCGTTTTAACATGCGTATACTTCAAATCAGAGATTTCAAGATAAAAAAAAAAGAGAGAGAGAGAGAGGAGGGAGAAAGGGGGGGAATGAATCGACGAAGAACTTCCAAATTAGAGAGAAACGTTAGTGATTTACATCCTTGAGATATGTTGGATGAAGCTATAAATAATTTTGGTTCTGTTGGAATGTTAATGCGATCCTAGGCTTCGAGGAAAGCAAAGAACGAATGAACGAACGAACAAACGAACGAACGAACGAACGAACGAACGTTTCATGGGACCCCCTACCAACCAACCAACCACGTCTAGTCGACTTTAAAAGAGATACTAAAGCTTCCTGGTCTTTTTTTTACTTTAGATACCTTTAGTAGGTATCAATCGATCTAATAGATTCTTCCCTTTACTTCTTATTCTTCGTTTCGTTTTGTTTTGTTTTATTTTCTCATTTCAATTTAATCTATACATATTAATAACAGACAATTTCCCATTAAATAAATAAATATTATCCTATTCTGTTCTATACAATTAATTAAAATCTATAACCATTCGTATATATAATATGTATATTTCTAATCTATCTGAACGTTTATCAAATCATACTTTCGTCTAAAATCAAATCAAGACTATAAATACATTAATACTAAACGTATCGAGCTTTAAGTATACTTATTTTTACCATAACGAATCAAATGATCCCATCCTCGAAAAAGTCATATATTTTATCATTATTCCATTTATGCAATAAGAATTTATCGACTGACCAAATAGCACGATATAATTTACAAAGAAATTCCTCCGAAAAAATGGACAATCGATCATTTGACCAATCATGGTACTTTAATCAAAACGTTAAAAAAAAAACAGAAGAAAATTAAGTAAATAAAAAACAATCAATGAAACGTAAAATGAACAATTTTGTGAACATTCTTAAAGAGGTAAATACTCGTCTAGGGTTAAAAAGAAATGAAGAAAGAGATAGAAATAGAGGGTGTACAGAGAGAAATGAAAGAAGAAAAAGGGGGTGGCAAAAGAGAAGGAGGAAAAGGAGGAGAAGCAGAAGCAGAAGGAGAAGGAGAAGGAGGAGGAGGAGGAGGTGGAGGGTGGGTCGAGCTGTCAGAGGCAGAGACGTTCGGGGATGGACCCCATCCTCGTCCTTGTTGTCGTCCTTCTCGTCTGTAATCGCAAGGGCGGCGACGACGTAGTCCTGTCTCCGACAGGATCACATCGCCACTGGGTTCTAGCTACTCTACCTATTCTACCTATACACACTTACACATAGATCTACTTGTATAGAGAATACACATATACATATATATATATAACAACGTCTGCCAATCTCCTATGCCTAACGCTAAATCAAGTCAGAGATTGTTTCATTGTGTTGTATATGTTCAAGCCAACATATAATAAAGAAATGATTTTTTTTGTTGTTCTATATAAAACAGTTCTATTTCGATCATTAACGATCGTTATTAATCCTTTAGATCGATCTGATTGATAATCGTTATTTTGTTTTTATAGAAATTTTTATAGAAGTTGTAATTAAATTTTAAAAAAATAGATAGAATGAGTGTGTGAAGTATATTAATCATTTATTATTTTTATTTATAAGATTGTAATATGTAGATTAGATACGTTGAAATTTTTTATTCGAATCGTTTTGATCAATGATCGATAAAGACAAATCTTTTTTTAACGCTGTTGTTTTCCTATTATTATGATCTTTCCTGTTATATTAT
>NW_014569640.1:122323-162483 GCF_001313835.1 Polistes canadensis
ATTAAAATAAAAATTGTATTAAAAAGAACCTAATTTAAATTATAAATATAAAAAGGAAAAAGAAATTCTATAATAATACCAAAAATAATTGATAATAAAATTGAAACATCAAACTGTGTTACAAGAATAATATAAATCATTTATCCGAGTAAAATAATTTTATATATCACGATATATAATATAAATAAAATTTATCTTTGGTAAGAAGGGATAAAATAACATATAATTCGTTGCATTCCATAGTTCTCCTGATCCCGAAGGATTTCGGAAAGGATCAACTATTGGATCATTCGATGAAATAGGATAGAATGAAAAAGAGAAAGAGAAATATATAGAATGGGGTGGTCTCGTAGCGGGTAATCCGACGAGACGGCCTCCTGTCATAATTCTAACATCGATCATTCGCGAAACGCCAATCGACCGCGAAAACGTCGGCTACGTCAACGTTGAACGTCTGAACGGCGTCCACGCGCTGATGAAGAAAAACTTATCGTCCGTCCGTCAGTACGTCCGTCAGTCTGTCCATTTGAACGAGGAACACACGGACAACACGAAATACTTTATTCATTTGCGAAGAGCAACGGGGAGAGAAACTCTTTTGCAGTGTGGCAACACTGACTAAAAGAGAGAAAGAGATAAGTTAGGTAGGTAGGTAGGTAGGTAGGTTGGTAGGTAGGTAGGTAGGTAGGAAGGAAGGAAGGAATCATGTTTGTAGCTGTAGTGTATAGAGATGCCAATAAATATGTCGAAGGCGGCATGCAATATGTATGCCAACGTCTGCCAATCCACGGATACGTCCGTTTGGGTCAGGTTCTTACTTTTTCTTATTCTTATTCTTATTCTTGTTCTGATTCTTTTTATTTTTTTATTATTTTATTCTCTTTCTACTGTCTCTCTTTCTCTTTCTCTAACTTCTTTTCCTTAACAGTCCCGACGTTTCTCATCTACCTTATCTTTTGTTACTTTTACTTCTTTTTCATCTTCTTTTTCTTCTTCTTCTTCTTCTTCTTCCGTGTGTCTGTTTCTCGATGTTATTGGGTTAAGAAGAAATTTTTATAGGAAAGATCGTTTTAATCGACGTTTTTAAAGTTAATAGAGAAAAGAGAATGTTGTTTATTTTTTGATTTGTTAATTGAATTATTTTCGACGAAGATTGTATCATAAAAATTTATTCTCAATGTGATATTATTGTAATTAAAATATAAACGTTGAAAATTTTTAGGTAGTTCCTATACAAGTTACAGTATTACAATTTACAAAAAACATATATATACTTTATATAATATATTCCATTCGCAAAAACAATTAACCTAAAATTTGTAATTCTACAATTTATATAAAAAGTAATAAAATAATAAGCTTGGAAATAAATTATTAAAAATAATTAAATATTAAATTCGTGTGTAATATCATATAGAAACATTTGATCCAATTAATGTAATTAAAAATAAAAATGTTTTTTTTTTTTCGATAATCATCTTAGAATGATAAAAATACATCTATTTATACTAACTGATATAAGTGTTCGTAATGAATTGGTTAAATGAAATAAAATGAAGGTTAATGGGATTAATGCGATTAATGGGGAAAGAAAATCGGTAACTTGGTAATGATGAGAATTTCGTTTGATCAATATTTATATTTATCTCTCTTGGAGACTTCGTCGCGAAACGCACGCCGCCTTTTTGCTCAGGAGCGGTCTCTTCTTCCGTCTGACGCATCGTAAAAATACGGCATTTGCTATCATAAAATCCTGATCGATCGATCGATCGATCGATCGGTTAGTCAATGTGATCGAGCTATACTCCACCTACTTCTTCTTCTTCTTCTTCTTTTTTTTCTTCTTCTTCTACTTTTTCTTATTCCGATATATATGAAAGTATAATTGGAGAGAATTACGACGCGACGTCTTCTTAGAGATTCTTTTGTAAAAAAAAAAAAATAAAAAAAAAAATAAAAAATAAAATGAAAAACATTATATACTCACGTAATGTGGGACATTTAAACGAAAATTAACCGTAAAAAAATAAAACACAAATATAATTTAGATAAAACACGTATATATATATGTAAAGGAGAATGCATATTTAGTATATAAAAAAAAAAAAAGAAATAATATTTATATATTTAAATATTTACATACACACTACAATATAAACATATTTACATATATAAAATATTTCAACTCTTATATAAAATCCATTTAATTAAAAAATAAAAATATATGCTTACATATATATATATATAGGTGTACACAAATACACAAAACCCGCGTACGATGAGAATATTTAAATTAGAACACGTGTATACGAACACCCACACGTGTATATTAAATTGAGATTAGAATACACTAAACCAATGTTATACTAAACACCGAGATGTTACCACTATGAAATGAATTATCCAAATATCTAGTTAACCACTTTAGAAATCATCAGGATACCAACTCGCGGATAGCAAACAGATCGTTACTCGGGATCAATTTATAGACTCGTCGAAACGGAAATTGCAGGAGAAGAAGAAGAAGAAGAAGAAAAAGAGGAAAAAGAAGTAACTGATGTTAACCAGAGACAGACACATTGATACTTCTGTTTGGTAAGATCTTGCGAAAGGTTCGAAATCGTTGAATAGAAATACCAAAAGGAAAAAAAATGAAGAGGGCGAAAAAGAAGGGGAGCGGGGGTGGGTAGGGGGTGAAAAAAGAAAAATGTAAGTTTAAAGAAAAAGATTCGATGTCTCGAACGGGGTGACGACGAGTCGATGAGAGAGAGAGAGTCTTCTTTCAACTGTAAGAAAGATAAACGAAAAGAAAGTAAGTAAGAAAGAGAGAAAGATAAAGGTAAGAAGATGGGAGAGAGTCCCCTTTTGCATCGATTCGAGGAGACACGAAGCGGCACGTCGGGTGGTCGCCGATCGCGACGGATAGACGGCCGATCGTACCAGCAAAACATCCAACGATCCAAAGTATTAACGATCTCATCGATAAAGCACTCCCTCGCCTGTGTAGTAGCCAAAGGGCACGAAAAGATAGAAAGAGAAAAAACAAAACGAACAGAAAGAGAGAGAGAGAGAGAGAGAGAGAGAGTGAATCCGGTAGGTCCGTAACCCAAACGACAAGAAAAATCGCCAATTTGTTGAATGCACCGGCCATAATTCTACGATAAAAAGCGTGCATTCGTAAATCGGCTAATTTTGTATGCGCCCTTAGTTGTTGAATCGATCGAACTAACCGACCGAATCTTCTCTTCTTCTTTCCTTCTTTCTTTATTTATTTATTTATTTATTTTTCTTTCTCTCTCCTCTCTTTTTATCTTTTCCTACATCATCTTAACCCTTTTTCTCTTTCGCTCTAATGTAAGTTCAATCGGCGTCAAGTTCCATTTAGGGTCAACGACGAATGTACCACAAGAGTTTCGTGAACTTAAGAGGGATGTGACCAAACGAACGAAAGTACATTTTCATTTTCTTATGCGTTTCTTTGAACAAGAGGAGAAACGATAACTGGGTTTTGATCGTGGTAAAAAGTAGACTTTGGGAGATGGGAATCGAATGTGATACTTGGTATACTGACATTTTTCTTTTCTTCTTTTCTTTTTTTTTCGGTTAATGATATTTTGCGCGAATATACTACACCTAAACTTGGACTTTTGATATTTAATTAATATTCTTAAACACGATACTGTGTGTTCGTAATAATTAATCAATTATATTATTAGTGTTTTGTTTTGTTTGTTTTTTTTTTATACATAAGAAAGTGGATTGAAAAGTTTTAATATATTATGTAGAAAAAATAGAAATTATTTGTATTTTTGATTCGAAACTTTTCAATCATCCCACGCGTGTATATGTTATAATTAAAATTATTATTATTATAGTATGATGAATAAGTCAAAATTATATCATAAAATAATAAAATTTAAAAAAAAAACCTGTATCTCCCTCTCTCTCTGTCTTCCTATAAAAATAAAATAAAAATTATGTTACGTTTAGAGTGTATAACATAAACAAAATTGTTCGTTTGGAATAAGAAAGGAAAAAAGAAAAAAGAGAAAGAGAGAGAGAGAGAGAGAGAGAGAGAGAGAGAGAGAGAGAGAGGCTATTTAAATTAGGAATAATTTAAATCTTTAGAAGAACGCGTTTTCGAATCGGTCGCCTAATTGACATTAGGCAGACACGTTTTCTCTCGGTCCATCTTCTTTTTAACCATGTCGAATCGAGTCTCGCAACGCGCGTTCGAATAAATAAACCACGTATTTCGGGATGTTGATTCAGGGTGAAAAAGTTAGACACGGAGAAATATTTGCCGGTAATATTCCGCGTCTGCGCGTTATACTAAAAACGCGAGATAATTCTTCCAATAGTGTGGATAGATAGTTTTGGTTCATCCATTAAGGAACGCAATTAAATGCTAACCCAAATCCATCAAAAATTATGCAACCCATTACTAAAAAAAAACCTCCTCGAATTTAATATTATATCTAACACATTATTTTTTTCATATATACGAATATAAATTTAATGAAAACATTTTATTCTAAATATTATTCAATGTTTTTTTTTGTTCATATTTTAATATAATAATAGAACAACAACAAAAATGCAGATATAAATGTGCGATAATAAAATATTCTAATTATTAATATTAAATTTTTTGTATATTATATTTTGCACATAAAGAGACACAAAAAAAACAAAAAAAAAAGGAAATATTTCTAAATGCTAATAGAACGTGAACTTAAACGATGAATCATAAGATGAAATAAAGCATGCACGTACACCGAAACGATTCTTGTTTCGTGTTGCGTGAAAGCGAGGTTGGGTGTCGTTATAGCGACCCGCAATAGGAACTCGGTAGAAAAATGGGAAGCATATAAAGAGGAGGCTTTTCTCTTCCGTATGTGTCTATATATCACGAATAGGTTCGAAATAATATCTAGTCGTTTCCGATGTTACAAGCACGAGCACGCTCGTAAATGCTTAAGAGTAGAACTGAACGAGCGAGAGCAAGCATGCACGTGCGAAGGTATTCTCCCTTTTGCAAATCAAAGTCCCTTATTTCACACACACATATGAACACACACACACACCCCACTTCCTCTTCATCATGGTTATATGTCTTTTCTAGTTTCCGAAATAGAAGAGATTAATTTTTTTATGCGCATTGAAAAGATCCGATTTATCCCTTTTAACGCATGTCCGAGAGAGTTTGATGTTTTAGAGATTTTATTTATATTAATTGGATGTAATAATAATTATTTTTCAAAAAAAGAAACATTAAATAATAAAATTATGTTCATTGATATATATATATATATATATATATACGATTGAATAATGATAATAATTATTATGGGAAAAAAAATCGCAATATAATTAATACAACACCATTATTATTTTAATAAAAGTTTCTAAAGTAAACAAATGCGCGTAAGTGCATTATACGTAGATAAAATAAAAACAAACCTTTTGGAAATTTAAATATCACAAAAGTAAGACAAGGATAGGAAATAAAAAAAAAAGGAAAGAGCATCGAAGCATCGAGAGGCGCGATTCGCACCCCTAAAAATATTAAAAGGGCGAATGGATGGACCAGGTTTTAACGATGGGGTAGCAGCAGTCTTTGTCCTTGGGCGTCGAATTCGCGCCCCCGACGCGAGTTACGAATCATGGAAAGCGTGCTCACTGCGACGAAAAGAGGGAGAAGAAGAAGAAGAAGAGAAGGGGGGGGAAGGGGGAGGAGGAAGAGAAGGGAGGGTGGTAACGGGGTGAGGGTGAAACGCGTGATTGTTTGCATTATTTATGATAACCGCCGCAGCCCTATGCCGCTTATGAATCCGATATTATTCCCCTACTCGGAATTACTCGAGCACGACGAAGATCGGAGGAAGAGGGAATACCATGAGAAAGAGGGAAAATCCATGAGAAAGAGAGAAAGGGAATGAATACACGAGAGAGGAGACAGTCTCGATGGAAAATCATCTCACATGTCGCCATATTTTCTTCAAGTTTTCTTTTTTTTTTTTCTCCTTTTTCTCGAATATACACAACACCTCCAAAGATTTTGTACGTAAAAAGATAAAAAAAGAAAATTTTGACGAAATAATAAAGGACCACGTGGGTGTTTTGCTACGAAACGCTCTAACGAATAATGAAAAATTGTGTTCTGTTGAATTTTAATTATAAATTTTGTAATTTGACAGAATGTAATTTTTCTTACGTGTTATCGTACGAGAAAAAAAAACCCTATCCCTTTTGTCGATTCGTATTTTTGTTGAAACTTTTTTGTTTTTTATCGAGTGCTTTAAAAATGTCCATTATCTTATTTTTAATTAGATAATATGGTGAGAAAATATCTGGGACACCCTGTGCTTATATAAAAACAAAACGAAAAAGTAAATATATATATATATATATATATATTATGCACACGTGAATATACATATGTTTTGTGTGTATGAGTGTGTATGAGAATTTTAAAGAATATATTCCCTGTAAATAAGAGTATATAAATCGAAGAAATTTATAGGCTTTAAATCTTAAAGCTGACGACAGGATATACGAGTTACGATCAAAGTTCGATTATCTTAAACCATTGAATAAAATCAAGCAACCAACTCTCGACTTCCGCGTAATATATTACTTCTATAATCTCTTACCTAAATCCTACCAAACGATTTTAAAACGTCGATTGCTAATTTTATACTGCTTCCTTCGTTCTACCGACTGTTATGATTCTACCCGCTTTTCTTCACGGACTATCAAACCATTAAACTCGACTTACACGCGTACTCACACACACACATTATACATTCAATCGATTGATTGAAATTTCCATGTAAATTCTCATTTAAATAACAGAATATGTTACGATAATTGTATCATCCTAAATCTAAAATAAATGCGATTGCTATATTTATAGTACTCGTATGAGATATTAAAAAAAAAAAAGAAGTAATTTTAATCGTAAACTTTAGCGTAGAAATTAATTAATAATAATAACAAAAGAAACACCGATAAAAATAAATCAATAACTTTGATATAATGTTATATAACCGATTTGTCAAATATATTTTTCGTATAGTATTTCTTTTTCGTTTACATTTAATTACGATAATGTAAGAATGACGGGAGAAGAAAAATAAAATATTAAAAGTCGAGTTGAACAATCAATAATGTACTTAAAATAAAAAGTATATATATATATAAAAGTAGAATCGAAAAGAAGTTTACGTAGAGAGTTACGTAAGGCACGCGACTAGTCGTCCAATCGCATCGTGTGTTTGTATATGTATACGTGTATATATATATATATATATATATATTTGGTATACAGGGCGGAGAAAAGGGGGATGGACGTGTCAGAAACAGCCCCCGGGGTCTAATTATGAGTTTGCACAGAGGGTCGTTGACGTTAGGTCTCGAGGACTCTTCTCTTCTTTACCGACTCCATTGACTCATTGACCGAAATATCTTCATTCACTCTTCTGTTACTTTAATTCGAAAATATTTACCATTATTAATAACGAGAAATAAATAAATTATAATTAAATCACGCTCAACGTGTTTATTCTTTACAAATGAAATAAAATCAAAAATCAGATAAATGTGTCGGGCGTGCATTGATGAATGACTTTTAATATTATCTTCGTATAAAAGAACAAAAAAAGCAAGGAAATTAATAAACGAAAACCAATTAAAAAAATTAATCAAAATCCCCCTCTCCTGATGCATTGACCAATGAATTTTCACGAATAAAAAGAATAAATCAAAGAAATGCAAATTCTCAATTCTCTGTCTTAAAAAATTGATATTATATATATAAATATTCTAATAAATAAAGAAATATAAAATCAAAATCTCTATCTCCAATCGTATAAGATATTTAAATATTCTAATGAGAGAAGAAGGAAAAATAACAATAATGAACAAAAAATATTAAACACACAGTTAAAATCGATTCAACACATATTATCGCAAATTAAAGAAACAAATCCATAAAATAATAAAAAGAAAGAGTAAAAAAAAAAACAGTAGAGAAAGGAAGAATAAAAGTTTACAAAAAGATTAAGATCGGAACTCGGCCAACTCGGTTGTTGTTCATCCACCTGTAACCTGGCTTTTCTCTCGTAGTTACTTAAGTACCGTAAATAATCGAGTAAAGCGTTCGTGCGTTCCCGCGGTGTCGTTAAAATCTCTTCTTCGCGAGTTGAAGAGGATTCTACCAACGTGGAAGCTACGAACGCAACAGAAACGGAGAGAGAAAAAGAACAAGAAAAAGAAAAAGAAGAAGAAGAAGAAGAAGAGGAGGAGGAGGAGGAGGAGGATAGGAGAGGAGAGGTCACGAGAGTCGACGGAAAGTTCGGACCCGACAATATTTTGCGCCGTGGACGTAGAAAAAGGGACACAATGCCGGAGAGCAGAGGATCGATTCTCCTCGCTCGAGAGAGGAGGGATCTTCTCTCGAGAAAGAGAGAATAAGATAGAAAGAGAGAAACATCAGCTAAAAGAGGAGACGAGAGGTTACGAGATGAGAAAGAAAGAGAGAGATAGCGTTGTTGCTGAAACGATGCTCAGGAAACGAACAGCCACTGTTCTCTCTCTCTCTTTCTTTCTGTTCTTCTGTCTCTCTTGAGAAGCGTAATTAATCACTTTTTGTTGTGCAAGGAAACAGAGACCCAGAGACTCTTCTCCTCCTCCTCATCTTCTTCTTCTTCTTCTTCTTCTTCTTCCCTCTCTTTCCATCTCATGACGGTGGGAAGTTATCTTCGAGAGAGTACCGAAATAAAACCAGCGGCTCATGAGTTTTGCCGATGGGTTCTCTTTCTGAAAAAGGATACTACTACTACTACCTAGCTTAAACTATTCCCTACCTCGGTCGCGAAAGTACGTAAATCGATGCGCATAAGTAAAGATCGATCGATCGATCGATGGATCTCGGTCTACCAACGAGTTTGAGATTGTTCGTAAGATCGAGAATGATCGCTTAAAAAGTAGTAAAATCGGTTTTAACCGATACGATCTTTAAAATCTCATTATATTTCGGAATTCGTTCAATAGTTTTCCTTTTTTTTTCTTTTTTTTTTTTTGCTTACACCCCTCCCCCCACTCCATTTTCGTTAAAAAGTTAATAGATTGAAAATGATATTGATTAATGAAACAAAATAAAATTATGATTTTATGCGAACCGAATTATTGTACGTATTGATTAGTTAATATAATTGCATCACATAATATGCAATATATATCGTAATAAATTAAATGATACTTTAATTGAAAGTATTGATCGATTTTGTTTCTTTACTCTTTCTTTCTTTTTTTTCTTTGTTTGTAACAAAAGTTAACTATGTGAAAATGAAAAATTAATTATTAATTATATGTGAATGATATATTAAATGATCTAAATTATCTCTGAATCACTGTAATTAACGTACTGTGGTTATCCAAACCACTGGATCATATTCCATATATGCATTCCCCAGTGATCAACATAATCCAATTAAATTAGCTGCAATTGTAAGATTAATCATGAAAAAGCTGTGTTAATTAACATCACGAGTGTTCGATGAATAAAGAAAAGTTTCAAAAAATGTCCAACGAAATGTGATGCGAACGAAAAAGAAAAATGAAAAAATAAATGAAGAGTAAGATAATAAAGTAAGACAATAAAGACGCATCATCGTCAGGGATCGTTCTTGCAATCTATGTTATGTTCCCACGAGGTAGTGAGAGCAAGAAAGAAGGTAGAAAGAAAGAAAGAAAGAAAGGAAGGAAGGAAGAAAGGAAGGAAGGAAGGAAGGAAGGAAGGAAAGAAGGAAGGAAGGAAAGAAGGAAGGAAGAAAGGACGAAAGGAAGAGGATGATCCCTCGAGGGAGTCGGAGCTTTTCGGCTATGATCCGGTAATTACCGAAGGAGTCTAGAGGTCATCGAGGCCGTTAACGTTCGGCGGCTAATGGTATGCAAGAGACCGGACAAATAAAAAAAATTCGAAGTTGGGAAAAAAAGGATTAAAATTAAAAAAAAAAAATAATATAAGAAAAAAGTAATCGGGGAAAGGGTAGGTGCCTAAAGAAATCAAGGGAAAAATAAAATAGTCGAATAATAATAATAATAATAATAACAACAACAACAACAACAATAATAATAATAATACTACTAATAATAATAATAATAAGAATATAAGTTTGGTCCGCTTTGTTGCCGCTACGAAACAGGGCCTCGAAACGACTTTACGGGAATTACACCCGCGAAATCGGAGAGATATGGAGCCACGAAATGCGATGTGGCCATCCGTCACTCTTGCGGCCCACATGTCCACAACCAACCTCGTGCATGTGTCTGACCGGCTGGTTGCTTCGTTGCTTGCTTGGTTGCTTGCTTGGTTGCTTGCTTGCTTGCTTGCTTGCTTGGTGTTTCTCGTGTCGAGTGCACAGGTGGTTCCCCTCCCCCAACCCCTTCTTTGTAAACCCTTCCATATATCCCCTTTCCATATCCACTTTTTGATAACCTGCTTTCTTATTCTTTTTAACTGAAGGAACGGATTATCTAATTATTGTATTCAATGTAATTACGCGAGATTTGGTAAAAGTGATCGTTCATATATTTCGTATAATTATTGATCGTCAATTTTTGATAACAATAATTGAATTTGAGATATACCATTTTTTTTTTTTTTTGTTCGTACAATTTGAAACATCTAATTAATATAGCCAATGTAATATACATTTTATTCAACTTTGGAGAAAATCGGGAGTCATTGTTTTTCAATCAATAAATTCTCCATCGTTGTTCTTTCATATTACGGTTTACGCATAATATATAAATCCAACGAGAGCAAGGACATTAATTAAAAAAAAAAAAAAAAAATAGGAGAGAACTTTTCTACTTGATATATCATTAACACTCGCATGTGAACGCATTGTATTTTAAAAAAATTACTCTAATATCGCGTAAGTATTACTTTGAAGAAAATTAATCATACTGATTAATACACTCTCTCTTATACTCCTCCCCAAAAATATAATCTTCGATCCTTGCGAGAATATTATCAAAGATGTATAAAAAAAAAAAAAGGAAAAAAACAAAAACAAAACAAAAGAAACAAAAGAGATATCCTTACCGTTATGGAGATCCAATTAAATGGATCGAAAAATCGATATAAAGTCGGAGTTCGATCGAAAGATTGGATAACGTTAGGCTCGTAAGAGAAGATGATCGCACTTACCGAGCGTATGATTTATGGAGCGTTAAACGTGGCCGATGCTTTAAATGAATGTTTTCGAGCTCTGCCAGGGTAACGCGATCTGACCGCACACGATGAGTAAGAAAGAGAAGGAGATAGAGCAAAATGGAAATAAGAAGAAGAAGAAGAAGAAGAAGAAGAAGAAGAAGAAGAAGAAGAAGAAGAAGAAGAAGAGAGAAGTAATATCACTTTTAATGCCTCCTTCGCTTAATTCGAGAAAACGAAACGAGCACGCATCTCGCATCTCGCTTTTAGAAGTCGTTAAATTGTGCAACGGTATATGTATATATATATATATATATGCCCACTAACACTATATTCACTCCGTCTAAATAATCTCTATCGAATCCTGCTGATATTCCGTGAATTTGTTCGTTGACGTTGACTGAAAGACCTTGAAAATTCGCGATTCGTCGTCGGTTCCCAACGAAAATATCACGCGAGAGACATTTCTAGCAAACCATGAAATATAAAAAGACGAAAAAAGGTAGAAGATGAAGTAGAAGATGAAGGTGAAGAAGATGATAAAAAAAGAAATAGACGAGGTAAAAGATTAAATACATTTAGAAAGAGAGAGAGAGAGAGAGAGAGAGAGAGAGAGAAATGCTGTCAAGCATATATGCAAGAAACGAAGAGAATAGCAGAGGGACTCGTATCTAAACGTCAAATTCCACTTTGACGTTGGCTTCGGATCCACGCAAGGAGAAAGATAGAGACAGATAGAGAGAGAAACGCGGTGTTTCAGCAAAAACTCATTAAGGCGACCCCTGCAGAGTCCTTTCCTAGACAAAACTGACGATCCTGATGATCCTGATCCCAGCAGACAGGCTGGAGCCTTCCTCGGCCCAGATTCCTGGAAGAGTGAAGTCCTATGCGACTCCGCCTACCTGGACAGGTGCGCCGCCGCTTTCTGCCCTAAGCTTCAGAAAAGACAGAGAGATAGAGAAAGACAAGAGAAAGAAAGAACACGAAAACTTGCTTCGGGTGTCAGGGAACGTATCCCCTGAGTTATTGCGTTTCTCCACTTCTCTACCAATGTGGAAGTCCACTGTTTAATGATTCCTCTTTTTTCTTTTTTATTTTCTCTCCTTTACTTTTATTTCTGTTCTGGTTCGATTTCTCCGTCTCTCTCTCTCTCTCTCTTTTTTATACGAGCACTCCTAAAATCGTCAACTCCGCGTAACGCGCACTCTTTCCACGAACAAATCTCTCTTAGGTCCCATCCTTGGCCACGCCACAAAACGATTCACTTTTTACGCTTTTCCAACCTTTTATTCCTGCTATATCACCGAGAACGATCTTATCGCGTTTGGAAATAACTTCGGGCTGTGTCGTAGCTTTTATGTCATCCTGTTCGACTTTTGGAAATTATTATCTTCGTTTTTATCGATCGGGTTTCTTTTTATTCTTTTTTCGATTTTTGTTTTTTTTTTTTTTTTAAGATTAATCGATCACCGTGACCTATTACTTCTTCATGCGAATTTCTCAAATTTGGATGTAACAAAATTCAGATCTTCTAAACAAAATATTTGACGAGAAACGTATATGTAAAAATACTTTTGTTTTATCATTTTCAAATTATGAGAAACTTGTAACACCCAAACTAATAAATAAATAAATTGTCGAAGATAATTGAAACGAAAGAGGAGTCCACGTTCGCGAATCGTGGAACAAACGGATTGTGAAGGTGGGAAAAAAAAAGAAGAAGAAGAAGAAGAAGATGAAAAAAGGAAAAGGAAAAAGAAAAAAAAAAAGAAAAAATAGAAAAGCTCGTGCATTTAGAACGGAACGATGAAAAATGTTTTACGGTCGAATGATAAACGAGCTCGAAACTTCTAAACGACCAAATGATACACTCGAGGGCTCATTGTCAGAGCGAAGTTTTCAGGTGGTTCCTGTCCATTGTCGGGCGTGTCCGTAGTTCATTGTTGTTGTTGATGCCAAAGGAACACAATGAACTAGCCGACGAACATTTTTCCGTGGATATCCGCTAAATTCCGAAAACGAAGCAAATTCCTAGAAAAACCTAGTAGGAATGTTGAATATCGTTTCAACATTTTATCCAATAATTCTAACATATTCACATGTAGATATTAAAAAGAAAAAAAAAAAAAAGACAAGAAGGATATGTTTGTTTAATTTTGTTTATTATAAAAAAAAAAAACTCGCGTATAAGGAAGAACATTAATTCCTAATTCCCTAATTCGTATGATGTTACATATATCATAGAAAAAGAAATAGACAAAAATAAATACTAATTTATCTATCTTCCAACATTGTACCGTAAGAATCGTCCACTCATTAGGTATCATTCTTACGTAAGACAAAATTCTCGATCATTATCATTACTTCTCTCTTAATGTAGCTCGTAAAATCGTAATAAAAACTACTATTAAAAAAGTAGTAACATCTCAGAAGAAAAAAAAAAAAATTAAAAAAACCCTAGCGAGATACTTGGGGGAAAAAAAAAAAAAAAAAAAGAAAGAAAATAAACTACCAAATATATAAAAACACACTCCCAAAACAAAAATAGGGTATACCAAGAAGATGCGTTTGAGGAAGAATTTCATTTCCAGTTGCGGGCCGTTTTATAATGGCGTTTCGTGAAAGACTTTGGCTGACATAAACTGGTGACAAGGATATACATTCGAAAGCAGAAGGCGCGATGGTTCACCCTTGGACCCACCTACCCACCTACCCTCCTTCCCTCCCCTAACCCCCTCTTCTATCTATCTCTCTTTGACTCACTTTCTTTTACTCCTGCGGTGGCCGTCATTGTTTCATCGTGTTATAAACGCATTGCGTGCGCTTAGTGCGTGAGGCGAGGGTGTATCGATTGCCCCGCCCCCTGCTGCGTAACCATGACGACACACCCTATCCTATCTACCCCCTAACCTAACATCCAACTTCTACGTTTCAACCCTGCTCAACCCCTCACCTCGCGTTTGCTTCTCACAACTTTCTCTTTCTTCCCCTCATAAGAGACTCGACTCTCTAAAAGGAGATGAACAACACAACACAACACAACAACAACAACAACAACAACAACAAGCTAAAGAGAGATATACAGTTAGATGATAATGTTGGTGTCTTTATCTATGACGATATTTACGGTGACCATGCTAAAGGAAATTCCTGTCATCGACTAAGACTCGACTTGTCACGATCTTCTTGTAAATTGCTACCGTCTTAACAGAAATTCTATATTCTGATATCAATCCACGCATATACGTAAATTAATACGTGTCACTTACACGCGAACAATTTTATTGTGTTACTTACATTGTTAAAAATAAATCTAACATTTGTGAAATTTTTGATAAGAAAGTAATACTATTGCATTAAATTTTTCAATCAAATATTTAATTTCAATTAGAACAATCATAATTATCGTGATCGTCATCATTATCACTCATCTAGTTGACTACTGAACATAAGCTTACTTTAATGTCCTGAGTTGAAAATGATATAGGAGCAGGTGTGATCAGTTTGTGGGTAGGATTTTAAGTTAGGACATGATTTCTCCCAATTTTTGGAAGTAGGAGAGAATCAAGGCTCGCGTGGGCAGGGTCGCATCCCTGAAGTAGACCTGTTTTCGTTGGGATCGCGAAAACAGTGTCTACCCGCTACCCCAAATAGAACAATAAAATTAGTCAATGAAGATAAACAATGTTATTATTAATCGGGTATACACAAAACGTAGGATTTAATCATACAAACTTTGTTCACATTACCAACAATGTATAAGAATCTAATCAATGAAATCTTGAATAAGAAATTAATCTTATTGGGACTATATAATATGATCAAAAAGTTATTGAAAACAATTTAATTTGATTTAGTTAATAGAACAATGGGATGAATCAATATTATCAAATACTAGATATCACCTAGAACCTGTTCTGCCAATGTTAAATAGAATCTTAGAAGATGTCGGGCGTCGATGAACAAGATTTCTGTCATCGGCTGGACAATAGCCGACCTGTCAGAACCTTATCCCGTAAACTGTTTCACGTTTATGTACGAAGATTCTATTATAGTCTCGATTTCATATTCATAGCCATAGGGAGGAGGAGTAGGAGGAGAATAAGAAGGAGTAGGACAAGGGGAAGGATGGAAAGAGTAAAAGAAGAATAAAAACATGAGGAAAGATGAAATAGGACAGAGAGATAAAACGGACTAGGAAAATTCGTATTCTCGAGTGTTACCTTACGCGACACATCCAATTTGCGTTTACATCGATCCTCCTCAGCTTTACAACGCATTCTTAGATTCCCCGGAGATGCCCTTACACTGAAGATTCCATCGAAACGAGAAGTCATATGTATGAGAGAGTGGGAGAGAGTGTGTGTGTGTGAGAGAGAGAGAGAGAGAGGAGTAAACCAATAATGCAAAAGGTCCTGCTGCCAGTCGGATGACAGGTTGACAGTTCTGACACGACCTTGCACGTGAACCTTCTTACAGTGACTCTCAAGTCATTTTATATCAATGATTGAATCATAGTTTATGCTGCTATACGTTTTATCAGATTTCATACAATTTTGTATTTGTCATATTTTTTTTCATTATAAAAACACAAATTGCTTAGGTATATGAAAAATATCAAACTAACAATAAGAGAAAATTCAAATAAAATATAATATAACCTGTTGTATTTTTTATAATTTCGAACAAATATTTTGTTATGCTATCATAATTTAATAGAAATTATTTTACATAGGATATGTTTGTCAATTTATATTGAAATAAATAAAATCCTAATTTTTATATTACAATACTTGTGGTTAAACTAAGGAAATAAATTATAACGCGATAGGATAGATCTACGTATAAATGATATATATATATATATAAATAAACAAAATTAATACATAATACATTAAAAACAAATAGAATAAAAAATTAGAACAAGTATACCATTCGTAATAAAATATTATCGAAAATCTCTAAGATCATTCTATGCGAATAAATTGTAGAAAATAATGCTAAAATATTCTCTCTTTGAAAATCAGTATTCATTTTATTAACATAAGAGCAACAGGCTGTTAGAAGGTCGAGAATATCGTGTAAAGACTACTTTCCTCTAGAAAATTACGATTCTTGGGGAAGTTGAAACTTGCAACTAAAAAAAAAACAGATAGAAAAATCGAAAAAGAAAATAAGAAAGAGAGAGAGAGAAAGAGAAAAATAAAAAGAAAATAAAGAAGAGAGCTCGTTTTACAGGGATCTCGGTGAAAATGTTTCACCTCGGGGTCCTACGATATGTGTGTACCCTCGGGTGAATTTTGGCCGTGGGTCCTCTCGTGGGTCCCTCACCAACACAATACGTCTCATTATGTTATCCGCGCATCTCTCGACACGGTCATTTATCATTCCACACGTTATATTATATATACACTTATACTTACATCGATATTTTGTATATATCGATAGTCTTTTTTATACACTTGTGTTCAAACTTATGGATCAGTGTGAACGGTCCGTTTTCCTTCCTTCGATTTTTACTCGTCCTATTCCATGCATACGTGTAATACAAAGCTTTGTCTACGAGAAAGATAAAAAAGAAAAAAAAGAACTTTGAAAAAGAAAAATTGTTAAAGACACGTAATATGTAACAACAGAAAATCATTGTAGCGATCGTGTTAATGATATGAAACTACTTGAATAAATAAATAAACAAGAATCAATCATTTTACAAATTATTTAATATTTTATACATATATATTAGCAGAAAAAGAAAAAAAAAACTTAATAAAAATTATATTTTAATACTTCATTATTTTTTAAAGGAAAAATATGTTAATCATTTTATAATACATAAATAAATGAAGCCCTCGTATTTTCTTATGTTCAAAATTCTGACAGTATTGATTAATCAACCTAATATATATTTACACCTGGCAAACATAACTTTTTTCCCACCCTCCGACTCTTCCTCCTCCTTCTCCTTTTCCTCCTGTTCACGAAATTGGCGATCAACTTATTCTCGAGAATAATCGCGATCGGCACGATTCGCGAATTCCCTTTCGTCGACTTCTGAATTATTCATGCAACCAATTCGTACAATCTTTCCTTTTCATTCTCCATCTCTCTCACACACACATACATACATACATACATACATACATATGTTCAGAGTCAACGCGTAAACCTTTAGAGAGATAAATCGTTCGCCGATCGGTATAGAGGAACGATCGTTAACACCTAGAAACAAGATTATCGTTTAACGACCAACCAAAGATTGAAAGATCTGATCGATATATATATATAGATGCCTACAAAGTATATTATTATAATTTTCTAATGCATTAAGTTATATATAACATGATTAAATATATACGATATATACATATATAATATATTCTAACAAATATTACAAAAATAATACAATTTCAAAAATATTAAAAATAAATCAAAATAAATAATAAAAAACTAATAATTGAAGATAAGCTCGCGTTATAGTACAATCTAGGTATTGTACTCTCTCTCTCTTTCTCTAATGGTAAACTAATATAATAAAATAAAATAAAATAAAATAGTAACAATCTGTAGAAGAAAAAAAGATCTCGTTGCAGTATAGTAGACACCTAGATTATACATGGAAAGAGGATCAAAACAGTTCATTCTTGACACTTATTATTCATGAATCTTAGCCCCGTAAGCAATCTAATACATCTTATGCAATTCACGTGCACGCCCACGAACATTACACATACACGATTTCAAATTTGTCCATCGAATACTAACAAATAACTACGTACGCGTAGATAAACGTTATACACATGCACGTGGGTGGTAAATATAGGTGTATGTGCGCAAATGAGACCCAGTAGAAAGATCGTTCGAAACTTATTCTTCTTCTTCTATATATCTATCTGCCTACCCTTTCCATTTTCTTTTCTTTTCTTCTTTACTTTTTATTTCTTTTTTTTTTTTTGAGTCTTATAGAACGGTGTATATGGGAAAGAAAAATCATCCATCACGTTCGAGGCCATCCACGTAACTGCCGGTAGACGGCCGATGTTTTAGACATCGGTTCATTCTCCCTCCACCCCACCCCAMCCCCTCCTACCCCACTCTCTCTCTCTCTCTCTCTCTCTCTCACTCTATCTCTTTCTTTCTCTTTTACTTTCTTTTTTCATTTTGATTTTTTTCTTTATCTATCTTTCTCTCTCTCTCTCTCTCTCTCTCTCTGTCTATGGATGCTATGGACGTATACGTCATAAAATTGATGAGCGTCTTTGACTAATTTATTATGCCGAAAAAAGCGCTACGAAATTCATAATGATCAGGGCTTGTAAAGAAGCAAGCAAGAAAGAGAAAGAAAGAAAGAGAGAGAGAGAGAGATCTATAAGTAAGCTCGACCTTTTTATTCTCTACTACCCTTCGAAAAAATATTTCTCTCTCTTTCTCTCTCATCATTTTTCTCGAAGACAATTGAGATTAAGCAGCTAGGTGTTAATAAATTATAATCTTTACGATCACAAAAAATATTTCCACGAAAAAAAAATTTACTGGAAATACTTTTGTTCGTGATTATAGAAATTAAGAAAAACAAAGGAAATAAAATAAATTCTAATATACGTAGAAAATTCTCTAAAGAAAACAAATTTCAACGTAAGCTTTAACTCGTTAACGTTCGTAGAAATAAAATAACAAAAATAACGTACATGCATCAATTATAATATCATCGATTAAAATAAACGCGAATAAAGAAAACAAGTGGGAGTTTCTTAATCAAATTTTGTGACAAATCCTCTTGCTCATCTGTTAAATCCATTGAAAAGGATTAAAGAAAAGGGTAACGATAACGATAAAACAACACCACCTCCGTTAACATTAGCCACACCAGTGAATCGAAAATTCTTATCCTCAATCCTTACTCGGCTACGTTTAATTAATAAACTCGCGATCTTATCCGTTCTATGCAACAAGACACACATCCTCTTTCTACTTCATAAAGAGAGAATGAGAAAGAAATAGAGTAACCACACAGACAAACACACATATACACGCGTGTATGTTCCATGTGTGGGTAAGGACACACCTTCCTCTCTCTCACCCTATCACCCCTTCTTCCACTCATCTTCCTTACCCTCCTTCCTTCATTCTTCCTTTATACGGTCCCCTGTTTCATTCTTTCCACCTTCCTAAGGAGGTGCCACGCGAATTTTTGAAGCAACCAAGCAACCAAGCAAGCAAGCAAGCAACCAAGCAAACTCAAGCGCGCACCGTTCGAGAGCGTGAAAAATGACGCAATTTTCGCGGCACACCACCCATCGCGAGCTTGAATCTTCGTCGTATAAAGGTGCCTATTAGCCGTACTACTCCCTGAACTTCTCTTCTAACCCTCCCCCACCCCCTACCTCCTTCAACTCTCCTCCCTTCTTCCACTACCAACACACAACCCTTCGAACGAGACTTACAACAAGACGTTCCAGATTATACTCGACTCCATACACGTGTGTTGTCCTTGTTATTTGTTTGCGTGTTCCGTATTTGTTAGTAATGTGCGTGTTTGTTGGCTTGATATATTAAATGGGCTACGCGTGTAAGTTTGTATGCGTGTGGATATGTACTAGTCCTGGGAGATCTATGGAAAGACATTTGAAATCTAGTCGAACATGGAAAAGTTTAATATAGCTTTGACAAAATCTATGGAATTATGTTTTGTAATCTGTTCGAACGCGTGAAAATCTGTGTTAGGGAGAATGCACGTTTGTAAGTTTGAGATGTGAACAAAAAAAAAAATGTAAGATGAAGAATTTTTCATTGAACATTTTTATAATAACACGCGAGTTTTATTAATTATATAAATTATTTTCTTTCTCGATTTGTGTGGGATATACGTGCATGCGCGATTCATAATTATGTCAGGAGAATAGTATCAACCAGTGTGTAATGAGTGGTATACGTGGGTAGATAAAAGAAAGAAAGAGAGAGAGAATAGGTGCATGCATGCACCCACAGGACACTAAACAGAAGCGGCAAAAATTTATGAAAGAGACAGATGGATGTGCGAGGGCACGTTGGAGAACATCTGCCGGTGGATGTTACCCCCTTTAAAACGAATATACACCATAAAAGTTACGTGTATTCTTTCCTTATCTACTCCGACATCCGAGGCTAACATATTCGATAAAATTGCAATTTGTTTTTTCACGAAATTACCCAAAATTACAAAAATTAGTTTAAAGAAAATAGAAAAAGAAGGAAAAAGTGAAATTTTTAAATTCCTCTATAGCTGATAACATATCTAAAATAATATATTGATAAATATATTTTTATATATATATATATAAATATAAAAATATATTTGTATATATTTTTATAATTTTATATATATATATAAAAATTGCAAATATAATCGAAACGCGTAAAATAAATAAAGTATTATTAATTGCTTACAAAAAATAATGACGTCGAGATAAATTATAACACGTATCGGTATTACTCAAGAAAATATAAACTTTGTCAATCCCATAAAAAAAAAAAAACAAAAAAAATAGAGTTAAAAACAGAAAGTTTTTCTACGAAACGATCTATCGATCCACCGAACGAACCACAACCGCCGCTTACCATAAACAAGTTCTTTTATATATTTCACTGCATAGAGAATTCAAAAGAAAAAAGAGAGAGAAAAAAAAAAAGAATCGTAGCATCGAGTTTGGTATAAAAATGTCGTTTCTAAGTATTCTTCGTAAAGAAGACCATAAAGGGTGATTGTTAGATTTAAAACCCCACACGATAATTCTAATCCATGTTGGATATCTTTTAAGGTGCCTTTAAAAGTCTCTTCTTCTTCATGGGGTTCTCGTTCGGGGTAAACGACGTTAGATCGATCCTGTTTGAGGAACAACGTGACGTAAATGAAAAACAACAAAATAAACAAAAATAAGAAGAAAACGAACGCATTTAGTAGAAAGAGTGATAGTAAAGGATAGAAACAATTGATACGAAAAAAGAGGGTAAATAAGTATGAAAGAATGAAAGAAACAAGTTGATCACCGTAAAAAAGAAAGAAAGAAAAGAAGGAAGAAAGGAAGGAAGAAAAGAAAATGAAAAGGAAGGATCTGGAGGATCCACCGTTGAGAGTAGGCTCCACCTCGATCGGAGGACTCGTATACGTGCACTCGTCGAGGTTGGATTCTCGAGTCTTCTGCGATTGGTCGACACGTGGCCCGCCATTGTTTCATTCTCGCCTGTTGCACGTTTCTCCTTTTCCTCGTATCTCTCTCAACTCGAACTTCATTTGTTACACTAAATAACTAACTCGCAATCAAATCGTTTCTGCAGGTTTATAAATTAATTCAAGCTGATATTTATTTTTCTCGATCTTAATATTTTATAAATAAAAATCAATTATTATGTATATATATATGTAATGTGAAATATAGTGATCTCGATGTAATATCTATTAATTAATTCATTAGAAAAAAAAAACACACCGATATTATAATATATTATTAAAATAATTTATACCAATATTCATTTTTTATATATACATATATATATATATATAAACAAAATATACTGGCCGAATAAAAGTAAGTTGTCAAATAAAGTATAAATGTGTTTACTTGTGTTGATAAATATTTGAAAATAAAAAGGTTCCAATTGAAATACAATAAAATCGTTAAAAAATACTAACTAGAATCGTGTTTGAGTATTGGATCAATCCAGAAAGAGAAAGAGGGATAAGAAAAAAAAAGAAAGTAAGAGAATTATTTCGGAAGAACGAGGAAGGAATAAAGAAATCCTTATAATCCTGAGAAGCTAAGCCGACAAGAAAGAGAGGAGAAGAAGCTAAGGATGATCCTTTTGCTAAGAACTACTTCTTTTCTTTCTTTCTTTCTTTTTCTCTTTCTCTCTTTTCAATTTAGGTAAAGAAACTGCGTGGAGAGTCAAACCGAAGAGAAGAATCCGAGCAAATGCAACGGAGACGATGCGTAAGGGACACAAACAATACACAGATACGATAGAACGGAGCAGCTGCCCATGTAAAACACAGAGATCCTGTGAAGATACCGATAGAAAGAAAGATAGAAAGAAAAGGAGAGAAGAAAGAGGGAGGAGGGGAGTGGGAGGGGGAGAGGATAACATGGCTACCGCAAGAAAACCCAAGCGGTCCTTTACATTGATTCTAGCTATTCGTAAATTTCAACTTGATTTGATCTCTTCCTCGATAGGATGATGTAGTTATGTTGAGAGGTTCATTTAAAAAAAAAAAAAAAGAAAAAAAATAACAAAGTGCTCAAACAAATGTAGCCACGATTTTTACATGATTATATTTGACACTTGATCTAAATTTCATCTTTTTGAACGATAATTGTTGCAGAAATAATTCGTAATTATTGAATTTTTCGAAAGAATATTTTATATATGTTACTGTCAAAGCTGGAAATCAGTCATTGCTAGTAAATCCTCGGCATTACTATGAATGCAAAGATCTATCTGAAATCTCTATGAATATCTGTCAAACTAATGTCTAACCTGACTTTATGTAATAACCTGAACTTTCGCAAATCGATTTATAATTCGATATGGTATTCTACGCGTAGACAAAAGAGTGTACTTTAATTTAATATAAGTTTTATTAAAATCTATTCACTTTTAGTATAAAAAATATTTACCAAAACTTTTCAAAGAAATTGCAAAGATGCACAATTTACAGCATTGCATTCTCTGACATTTTTTGAACCTTTGCAGATCAATTTATAACTCGACAAAGTATTCTACGCGTAGACAAAAGAATGTTCTTTAATTTAATATAAGTTTCATTAAAATCTATTCACTTTTAGTATAAAAAATATTTACCAAAACTTTTCAAAGAAATAGCAAGGTTGTACAATTTATAGCATTATATACCAAAGTTTGTATAGTTCGATGAAAAAGTGCTCAAAAAAATTGTGTAAATATGGGAATCATTTTTCCAACACTTCGCGTAAAAGTGAAGTCAAGCGTATAAAAGAAATCTGGAAATACTTTGAAATGGAAAAGGTTAGTGTTGGGTAAAATAAGATCATAGATTTGTCCGCTCGGAAAGTCTTTTCACGGATACTTAAAAAAAGAAAAAGAAAATGAAAGAGTCGGTCTAGTCTAAAAAGAAAAAAAAAAAAAAAAGAAAAAAAGAATAAAAAACGAATAATACGAAATTAGTTACGGATGAAAAGAATCGAGGTGCGAGTAAAAACGTGTTTCTAAAACTCATAAGCAGCTTGGTGTTACGTGTAATCTTAAAGAAGCTAATACCAAACTAATGCCACAGATTTACTACTCTTAAAAACAGATTCCCCGAGAAAAATCCTTTGAATTTTGCCGAGATACACAAATTAGCTTTCAAGAAAAACTTGTCACACAGAAATCCTGCAAACGTGTTAACTGGAAAAAGAAAATATTTGTAAAGAAAAATGTGATTCACAATTAAACAAAAATACAGCATAAATAAAGACCTAATATAAATCCTAAAACATCGATAATTAAACAAAATGATGAAAGTATTATTATTTAGAAAAATTCTTTAAAATATAAATTATTCATAACGCTGATAAATGAACATAAATCCAACTATAATCTTTGACAATTAAAAAGAAAATAATATTAAAAACATACCAAAGTCAAACGCATTTTAATCCAAATCAAAATATCTAATAAAACCTCTCGGATAATTAAAATAGATAATTAAAACGAGATAAATCGAAAACGAGTCAAAAGAAAAGATATCTCAACGTTAGGACAACTTCCTCTACGAAGATGTAACCAGAAAAAAGAAAAGGAAGAAATATTAGAAGAGAGAAAGAGATCAGCTGTCATCAAGCAAACAATGGCAAAGAAGAAGAAGAAAAAGAAGTAAAGGGGGAAAAAAAAATAATAATATAAGATTGGGTGAAGGAGAATCAGATGAGAATAGATAGAGAAAGAAAGAGTTGTATAAATATATACATATGTATATATAAAAAAAGAAAAAAAAAAGGAAGAAGAAAAAGAAGATAGAAGAAAGAGGGCAAAGATCGTGGAAGAAACGACAGAGAGTAGTCAGGTCGGGGGATTTCATTTGACGTTTTAGCACCAATGGCATCCCAAGCGAGCTTGTGCATATCCATCGAGACTATAATTTGGTCCTTGAAGGTGCCACGCCTACGCATATACATCACCTTTTTGCTATCGAGATCCCGCGGTTGAGATAAGCCTTGTCACTTTGTCGGTGTGTATGCTGTACTCGCGTCAGGAAGCGCGGAATAGCAAAGATCAGAAACACGGATAAGATGCGTTTTACTTTTTTCTTTTTATTTTTATTTTTTTTGATTAACAATATCACCGGACTTTTTCGATTATTCTTCTGGTGCTTCCTCTCGTACACCTTCTTGGAGGTCTAATCAAATTTATATTAAATAAATCCATCGGAATGGAAATAATATGTTTGATATCGTCGTTATAACGAATTTGATTTTAATTAATTATTTTATTATATTGTTAGAGAAATAAATTTTTACGTTTAAAAGAGTCATTTTGGTTTTATATTATCATTTGTATAAGAATTAATTATTTATCTGATTTATACAAATTATATATATATATATTTTTTTTTTCAATTAATAAAATAAAAAAAAAAAAAACAATTCAAACGAAATACTCTTCTTATATAATGAATTAATTATTATAATAAATTAAAAGTATTTTTATTTTAATAAATGTTGTCCTATATATTCGAACATAAATTATTGAACGAACCAAAAATTGAGCTGAAAAAAGTGGAATCCATGTTTGAATGAAATGGTTAGAAAAGGACTATGAGAAACTGTTTGATCTTGGTGAAATGGCAGTATAAATATACCAAGAAGTATTGAAAACAGTCCGCACATTGATCCGAGTATTTGGTTACAAGGTTTTTCGGTTTGATACTTTTTCGAAAGGAGACGATCGTCTCCTGACAGGAAATCTTGACACTTTCGACGCGTAGCGTGCGTATGCTCGAATATAGGGGTATCCACCTGTCAGAGGATGTTTCTGCCTGCCAGAGAAATCCTTCCCGAGTAAAGGTATACTACTTATACTTTCAACGCTATATATATATGTGCATACACCCACACACATGTTCATAGTAGACATTAACAGATAGAAAGAGAAAGAAAATCTACAGAACTTGTACCGCATAATACCGGGTGACCCTCTTCAAAACCGAACCACGCCTAGTTAGCTAGCATTGTGCCCACTGAAAGTTTATGAACTGGAAACGAATGATCGCATCCATGACAACTTGATCGTTATACGAGCCCCGGTAAATTCCTTATTTTCCGACGAAATACACGATTCTTTCATCCACATTTATCTCTCTTCTCTCTCTCTCCCTCTTTTTCATATATACACACACACACAAACATGCTATGGATAATAGTAAGTAGAAGTATAAATACACTACCATTCAAAAACTAGGAATGGCTTGTTGATTTCAGTACAAAAAATCAAATACACTTATTTTTGTTTATATTTCACACACACAAATATTAACAAATTAAATTACAATTAAAGAGATTCTCAGTATCTTCTTACATTCACAAGAGATTTTTTACAGTTCATAGACCTGATTAAAAGCTGAGGCAGGAAATGAACTTTCCTACTTGGACATCTTTTACAAGTTTTAATTCAATTAAAAAACGACTCGAAAAAATTCATTTGCCAAGATGATGGATGACTGGAATGTGTATAGACAATTATTAAAAATAAAAATACTTTATCTTTTTATGAAAGAAAACAATTCGTAGAAATAATACTTTCGTTAATTTGATATAAATAATAAAACGCGATGTCAAAGGTACAGTGATTTTTTTAGGCAAATAAATTTAATTTAATCATATCAAAAGTACTCGTAATTATTTTTTACAAATATCCAATATTTCTTCGAAATTTACATAGGAATTCCAAATTCTTGGCCGATAGTGTACCTGCAAGACTTTTAATGCCCGTTAGTCCTGTATCCTAGCTCGTTTGCATTCACTGCAATACGTCAGAGGAGATTAGTGCAATAAAGAGGAATCTAACGTCAAACCAAATACGTGCTCGCGCATCTTCAAAAAACTCTAATTCCAATATTTATTTCTATCTAATTCTTACCACTACTACTATCAAAAAGAAAAAAAAAAAAGAAAGAGAGAGAGAGAGAGAAATTCCCACCAACGGGATAAACGTTTCAAATTTTTATTTACATTGGGCATCCTATTCTTTTTTTTCTTTCTATTTTTTATTAAAAATTCTTTTATTTTTTTTTATTTGAAAACAAGAAAAAAGGTAAATGCTGGATTAGATTTTACTGCGGTTTGGTATAATTAAAAAGGAGAACGTTGTCGTCGAACTGACCCACCGCAATTTTAATCTACCAGCCGAGGCCACGTGCTCTTGAAATCCTCCCTCCCTTCTTTCTTCTCTCACTCTCTCTCTCTCTCTCTCTCTCTCTCACTCTTTGGGAAGAGAGATCAACGTATTATACGCGAGACGATCCCATGTAACGACCTTCCATCCGGAGCTTGCAACGAATCACGATCCAACCATCTTTCCCCACATTCAACACACATTCAAGAAGTATCCTAAGTAAATATGTATGAAAACGTTTTTATGGATAAAATTGGAAGATTTTTTTCTTTATTCTTTTTCTTTTTCTTTTTTTTTTTTGATATATCGTACATCGAGATATCTATGTTAATGATGTCATAAACTATACGAATAACTTTATCATACACATTTTTCAATTTATTTATGTATATTTATTTCGATTAAAACAATATTATAATATTTTGTTATATTTAATAATATTCTTATATTATTTATTACGTATAGATATTCTGTTTAACGCGTGATATATTATTAATTAAAATAATGTATATAATAAAGTTCATATATATTATCACATCAAATAATTAAATAATTTAATATTATAATATATCTCTTGATATATTATATCTTAAATATTACAATTTGATCCACATAAAAATTGTTTTTCTATATTAAACTCAAAACTTATTAACCCATCCACGTAATATAAATAAATATTATCAAATTGATCAATTAATTTACGTATCACGTTGATCACAATTGATCCAATTGAAAATAAATCTGATCGAAATTTAATATCAAATAAATTTTTTTATCCGTAACATTTGAACCTTTTCTTTTTTTCATTTTCTAATAGAAATATCTCTAAAAAATTGTGAGAAAAATCTATCGATACAAAAACGTTATCATTTTCACATTAACAAACCCTGCTGTTTAATATCGAAGAAAGGAACTGCTGTCAACGCATGATTAATGATCCAGATTATCAAACATTTTTCCTTTTTTTCACGCGTGTCCCAATGTAAACGAAACGGAGATTAAAGTTGACGTTTGTCGTACCCTCGACTGCCCACCCTCTATCCCACCACCACCACCACTTCCTCCACCACCACCTCCCCCACCATCAAAACCACAAGTGACGTAGTCGTCTTTCTTTTTACTGCACGTGTTCGGGGATAGTCCTACTGATTTTAATATTTAATATCGAATATATAGAACACTTAAATATGTGTGTGTGTATGTATGTGTTACAAAATGTGAAGATGTATTTAAAAAGGGGAAGAGTAAAGTATTACGCGCGTGCCTCTAACACCACAGGGGAATATCTTTTTAATTAGATCACAAACGATTTATTATAGCTTCTGAATCCTTTACTATACGATCTATGATTGTATATTGATCATGCATTCATTCAAGTTCATTTAAACGGATCTATTTAATCGATTGATTGTTATTTCAATTTCTTTCACATTTAATTAATTTTACTATAAAGTATTCTTGATTATACGTGTACGTGATATGTTACAAAATGTTCTCTTATTTTGTAAAATTATTAATGGTGAACCCTTCCATCTCCAAAAAAATATAAAGAGAAAAAATTAAATATACAATAATGTAATAAGTATTGTAATAAAATTTCATTATTCCATTTCCTCTATCAAAAAAGATATGAAATAAATAATAAAAATTATAAATGGAACATATAAATAAAAATATTTGTTGCTTAGATGTTTGTGGATGAAAATGATTTTACTGCGTTTCAGTTTAAAATTTTTAAAACTCAGCCAACAGTTTTTTAACGAAAGGAAAATGAAAATAGAAAACGAAATGAAATTTGGTGAGTCGAGTAAATAATACGAGCCCTAAAAAGGGCGGGGCACGAGAAAACTATCCGGAGGGCACTCCGCCCATTCAAACGGGAACCTGTCTGTTCCAGCAAAAGAGGTAAAAAATAGGAAGAAAAAAAAAATCGTAAGAGATCTACGTTTAGATTTCTAAATCTTTCCCTTCGCCCTCTCCTTGACCCTCTTTCTTTTTCACTCTAACGTAAATCTTATTCTTTAAGAAAAATCCTCCTTTGCTATCCTTTTTTTTCGAAACCATCTCAACGAATATTGTCTTATCTCGTTATTAATATTTATCGTTTTTTCAAGGATCTTCCTATTCGAAATTTCATTTCCAATGTTGAACGAATTGATGCCTCGATTTTTATCAATTTATTGAGAAATCCTTACAAAGTGTATCGCATTCGTGAAACGTCAAATAAGTTTTTCTTCCCCGTCTCGACAAATCTTGATCGATTCTAATCGCATATTTGACAATAACAAAATACTATTTTCCAAATCTATTTCTAACTTAACAAAAATCCAATTATCAAATTTAAACTATCAGATTAAAATTATAAAATTGTTAATATTAAATATTATTCTTCAATATTAGAAAACGATTTTATTTAGAAAAAATAATATAAATCTTCGATAATATTGTTTCTAATTTTATTTTCTTTTTTTTAAAATACACGAAATGAATCTTAAAATTAAATCGAACATTAAAAAGAAAAAGAAAAACGTTAAATATTCAAATTAATAATTAAAAATCGAATCTTCCTTTTCTAAATGCATCATCTCTAATAAATTTTCAAACAATTTGAGAAACTATCCAATTGGAATTTATGCTTGAAATTCCTTTAAGAAATTGAAAACATATATATTATATTACGTTATCAATCATTCGAAAAACAGAGAGAAAAAGAAAGGGGGAGGGAGGAAGAGAGAGAGAGAGAGAGAAAGGTCTTTAAATAATTCATTCAGCTAGCTCAGGGAGAATCGAAGATCGTTTTCAGGATCAGATGCAAATCAGATTCATTAGCGTTAAGCTACATAGGGATGGAAAACGTGCTCGGTGATGTGATCTCACCGCGTAAACACACTTATACATAAATACAGACACGTTATACTCACACAGATGCATATTGTTGAGGGATACGTCGTATTCCGTTTGGTATTTGCGAGGGTAGTTATTGCGCGGTTACACCAACCCCTCCTGACACTCGTCTCTTTTCTAAATGCATTTGCACTTTGTCCTGACGATCCTGACAATCCTAACATTTTGAATCTAACATTCGTTATTTCAATAATACTATTATCCAAAAATAATAAAATATTTTCTAATCTATTATCAACAAAGCGTATAATTTATTTAAATATACAAAAAAGAATAAATAAATAAAATATTGAATATAAAATCTGAAATCATACATGTAATAATTATATTAAATTCAAAGGAACTTGGTATGGATGAAACTAATTTTCATTTGGAAAGGTCAAAGTTCAGACAAGAAACAAAGCGAAATGATTGAAAATGATCAAGGAATATCGAGAGAAGGAGAAAGAGAGAAAGAGAGTGAATGAGGGAGAGTGAATGAGGGTGAGAGAAACATTTGGACAAAGAGGCGTGTACTAACGTAGCTTTTCCCTAGGGTTCGAGTATGAGAGCGCGAAGATATACCCCCGGGATTACAGGGATTACACGGAGATTGAATCATTTCCCACCCACTCCCGTGGCGATGCCTAAACGTGTCTCCGCCAAGCTGTCCCTTAATCATCGTGTCTTTAGCAGAGGTCGTTATCGCGTTTCCGATTCGAAATTATCCTTCGAAATTCGATGTACCGTTTACTAAAAGAGAGAGAGAGAGAGAGAGAGAGAAAGACAAATCCTTTTAAATTGATCAATCCTTCCAATACAAAATTAAACTTTTACATTTAGTTAAGCCACAAATAGAACCTAAGAAAATATTTCATTTAAAAATATTCCAATAAATTTGACTCTTATAAATTATTAATTTCGACATAAGTTTATAAATCAAAAAATGTTTTCGACATTTAAATAAGAAATAGCTAAGAAACTTTAACATTTATACTATAACAGAATTTTATCTATTTATATTATAATAAATTTCAATTCTATAAAAATTCGAGCATTCAAAAATATCAACAGAATGCGCAACATCTAAAGAAAAAGCTACAATTTTGTTTATTAAGTTAAAGCAAAGTTTAGTCGTAAATAATCGAGTCAATTATGCGAAAGTCACGTAATGAAAGTGCGATGTCGTACAAAACCAGCTAAAAACAAACTCCGAAAGATTCGTTGGCAACCCCCTAATCAAGTCCCGTTTAATAAAAGCAGGGTGGTCGGTTGTGCACCCTCGAGGTGGAAGCGAGCCCTGCTAATCTGACTTTGATTAAACTTTTAGCGACACCTAAAAGGGTGCTACCCGATAGATAGATACGCTTTTAGGTGCCTATATGTGTATGCTTTCGGGATAACTAAACGTGTAAGTCGATTTTTATTACAACCCTGCGCATACATTACGTTATCTAACACGAAATGCTTAATAATAGAATTATCGACGCCTCGAGATTAGGCTAATAAAACCTTTCGAAAGATAGAAAAATTTGTTTCCTATTTAAAAAAAGAAAAAAAAGAAAGTGAAGTAAAAGGAGACCAAAAGAAATTGTTTTCCGACGTTAAATAGTGCAGACGTCATAAAAATATATAAAAAAGTAATAATAACTTGAGAATTTCGTAACTAAATATGTGTATATTATATATTAAATTGATTATTTTAAATTAATAAACTAATCTGGTGTTTAAAATATACGATGTTGTATAACTCCTGCAGCACTGTCCTCTCGTGAATCAAGCGTAGTATGATGGAGGTCTGCCGGATAACATACGTTGGTAACTAAAAGACACTGTACTAATGTTCTTATTAGTATGGCAGATTACGGTATTACATCATGTAAGATTCATAGATTTCCTGTAATAAATAAACATTTAAAAAAAGAACTATAAATAAAATAATAAATAAATGTAAATATTCGAGTAACGAAAATATACAAGTTTTGTTCAAAATTATAAAGTTTGATGAATAGAACATTTCTCAAAACTACTTTATCGACAAGCAATAACGGTTTTTAATTTTAACACATTGATTAAACAAAACGAGGTACCGTCGAAACACTGGCGAGGAATCCTAATAGCAGAAAAAAATTAATATATGCTCTTAATTGCACACTAATTGCTCAACTTTATTTTATCAAATATCTTTTATTTATCGTTAATTAGTTGAAAATAATTATTACGCTATGAATAATTATGAAATAGCGACGTCATGAGTAGGAGATATATTATACACATGCGCAACCACAAATTCAAAGCGCAAGCACACTTGAAAAAAAATGAAAATAAAGTTGATATACCTGTAGGGGATATATTTAAAATTGATTTCCAAAGTAACAACCTAATAAGGTAGTGAAAAGAAATAAGTTAATCGTTCATAATGTATAAACAATAGGTAAATATTTTCATTTTTTTAATTTTTTCTGCTGTTGCGGTTCTATGCCAACTTTTTTGTGGTAAGGTATATATGATGCTGGGTAGATAAAAAAGGGACTTGTGAGTTTGTATATATCTTTTACAAAAAAGTTGGCATAGAACCGCAACAGCAGAAAAAAGTGAAAAAATAAAAATATTTACCTATTGTTTATACATTATGAACAATTAAACTACTTCTTTTCGCTACCCTATAGGTTGTTACATTGGTGATAAACTTTAAAATGCCCCCTGCAGGGTAATTTCATTTTTTTCTAAGTGCGCTGACTCCTTGAATTTGTGGTTGCGCATGTGTATAACATATCTCCCACTCATGACGTCGCCATATCAAAATTTTTTAATCTTTAATAATTATTTTCAACTAATTAACGATAAATAAAAAATATTTGGTAAAATATAGTTGAGCAAAATAATTAGCAAATTCATTTTTTTTCTGTTCATTTTTTTCTGCTGTTGCAAACTACGTTGCTTTGCTTAGAAATAAGAAAACAAATTTTTGGATTCTCAATTATTAATAAATAATTAAATAATTAATTAATAAAAGTGAGCAATTATGGATTTTGATTGAGCTAATAGTTTGCAATTAATAAGACATACAAAATGTATTTCTATAAATATTTTAATAAAACAAAAAATTATTTTTAAAAATATATTACATTAAAAATAACATGGAGGATTCTACCTATGGAGTCCGGTAATATAAGATATTATTAAAAAATTACAATGTTTATTATATGATGGGAACTATATTAATTACAATTAATATCGATTATGAAATATTATACAGGTTACAGATGTTAATAATTAAAAAAAAATGAAATAAAATAAAATGAAATGATTAAATATTTAAATTACTTCTGAGAAGATAGGTAGCGAACACTGTGAAAGTCCGCGCGAACTGACTCCTTAAAAGAGGAAGATCCAGTCGATACCGTTTGTTGTTTAAATTTGCGATGTTATTGAACAAGTCTATCTTTATAAATCAATACATTATCGTCACGATTGTATCGAACGTTATAATGTCATCATTTATTTCTCAATGTGTACGCATTTACACATCACCAACACGCACACATTTACATAAGTTTTCTACATGCGGCAATATATTGAAATTTGTTTGATATTCTCATTTTAATTTGTATATTTATGTATATATATTTATATGTGTATATTTATATACTTAAGTATATATATACATATACTTAATTATAAACATATTAAAATACTTATTAAACGTTAAATCTTACTTACATCAATCATTTTGATTATTATAAGTATAACAATGATTTAGCCATCTGACTTATTCAAAACTTTCTTAAACGGTGTATATATATATATGTATATATATACCGTTATACATACATATATATATACACCGTTATACATACATATATATATATATACTGTTTTTATTACGGTGTGTATAAATATATGATACAATTCATAAGAGAAATTTAAAAAAGAAAATAAAGAAAGAATTAATGTTTCCTACGTTTATCACGTTCATCACGACGTTGATCTCTGTCTTCTTTACGTTTAGTTGTTGTACTTGTTGAACTTGTAGCGTGTTTAGCTTGTTTTAAGAATTGATCCAAACCGAAAGGATCTTCCTCATCTTTCTCAAATTGTACCGGTCCAGATCGTGTCGTTGATCTATCAGTGCCACTAAACTCTTTATCTGGTACGAACCTACAACAACAAATATTAAAATAAATCAAACGTATCTAAGTAAAAATATACAACAAACGAACCTATTCGTTTTAACGAGTTTTTCCAAATCATCTCCATAGTTATCCTTATCGATATTTTTACTTGGTCGATAGATGTGGGAAGCAATAGAGTTAGCATCCTTCCATGGTTTATCATAAACATTGTACTCGTCATCATGACCATAACCACTGTCCATTCCTTTACTAGTATTAAACAAGCGCTGATCAAATTGTGCTTCTCCGGAAGTAGGAATGCTTTTTGCTGGAAGTCCAAGTGCAATTTGTTCACTAATATCACGTTCACGTTCTCGTTGTAAGCGAGATCTCTTGTCTGGTGCAGCACGTGCTAAATTTCTGTCTCTTGCACGATCCTTATGTCTTTCTTGTCTTAACTGATCTCTTTCGCGTGATTCTTCTGCCTTATCTGTAATACAAAAAAATTATTAATATGTTTCCTATAATAATTATGTTTACAATAATAATAATAAGAAACAAACCTAATGCCGCACTGGATTTTAATCCTGCACGTTCTTCTCTGGCTTTCTGAGCAAGTTGTCTCAAATGATCCTCCTTCTTCTCTTTTTCCTTCTGCGCTAACTTTTTCTCCAACTGAGCTCTCATCTCAACAGCTTCTCTAGCTTTCCTATCGGCAATATACAAAGCTTCTGCTAATTTAGCAAAATTTTCATTTAAATGAACTTGTTGCAACCCACGACCATCTGCAGCTAGACGTTTATCAAGAGGAATCGTATAACCCTACCATAAGATATTACATGTTTAATAATAATTAAAACACTCAATATCTCATGAAATAACCCAATACCTTAGCATTTTTCCAATTACTGATGCAAGGCGGTATTTTCCATTCTTTCTGCTCCTTTACTGTTACTTTTCTAGTCGGAGAATGCATGACTGGTGCTGGTGGAGAAGGTGGCCCCCGTGGAATTTTTTTATTAATTCTACATAAAAATATATGTACATACAATTAGTAATATATAATAAAAATATAATTTAGAGATGATTACTCTTACTTGAATTTTGGTGGTTCCAATGGATCAATCTGAGCTTCAACCATTCTAATAACTCTTTGCTTGGCACCCGAATTAAAAGATTGTCCTTGCTGCGAAGGAGTGTAACGAATATATTGAGCCGGTGCTTGTTTCTCTGCACATCTGACAGGCATAGCAGCAGCAATTTTAGATCTAGTAATTTTTTCTAAAGCTTTTTTTGTTTTCTCAGTAATTTCATCGATTTCATCCTCGGCTGGGCGTTGCAAGGTAGGATCTTCTTCATTTGTTATTTCAGATGGTAACAAATCACTGAGTTTGCTATAAACTATTTTATCTTTAGAATGACCCTGTCGAGCTATTACATCGTATTTAACTTTTCCTTCTGCGTCAAGTTGAACTGCTAATGCATTGCTTGTTGTTTCTTTTCCTTTCATTCCCATTGCCAATGGATATTGAGCGACATGAATTTCTGGAAAAGAGCCTCCGTCTCCAAAATCCTATAAGAGTTACATACAAGATTTACTTAAATTGTATAAACACCATGTTTTGTTTAAAAATAATAAATAATAATAATAATAATTGAACCTCTGCACTGCGTGGAACCCATCCTTTTCTTTGTCCATAAGGTGGTGCTGTAATAACAGCTTTAACTAAAGCGGAGACAGGTCGTTGACGTAACTTTTGTTCACGAGCTTCATCCTCCCTATCCCAAACAACTTGGTTCGGTACAGGTAATAAACTGTAATAAAAAATTTGCTTATTTATTATTCTTAAATAAATATTTTCTTGAATTAATTTTTTGCAATGTTAGAGGTTATAAATCACGATCTTAAATAATTGCAAGTGTCTATTGTTCTATAATGTAGAAAATTGATATAAATATTACTATATTATATATTATTAACTATTATTATATAAACATTTACCTTGTTAAAGACATTTTCTCAATTAATTACCAAGTAATCATATAAAATAATTCAGACAATAATCTAACCGCAATCAATTTACGTATTGAGTTATAACGCTCTTAGCGCCAACGTGCCAAAAACTGAAACTAACAAACCAAGAAAATAAAATAGTCTCAAATAAAAAAAAGGAAATTATATATTAAATATATTAAACAAGATAATATTCATAAATGTTGTTAAATTATTATTACAACTTAATCGAATCTCATGGTATTTCGTATATAAATTATGAATAAATTTTATTAACGAATTCAATTTATGTAAAGAACAGGACATGCTTGTTTCAAATTTCGAGCCAATTTCATGGCGCCAAAAAAAGGAATTTTCAATTTTTTATCGTAGATAAAAACATTATAATAAAATATTTCTCTTGAAGGGATATATAAGATTGTAATAAAGTGATTGTTCCATTAGTACATAATTTATTTGTCAACACGTATTTTCCATAAATATATCATATATCAATATTCATTATATATATATTCTGTATTTTTTGTTTGTTATTATACTTTTTTTTTGCCTGCATATAATAATATACTCTTACAGTAAACTATTTAAATGTATGAGAGTGTGTGTATATATATATAATCTCCATATACTTTTCAATATAGTATTTTTTTGTACCAATTTGAGTTGCATTTATGAACTCACAATGCGCTTTTTCGTAACGTACCCTCTCTCTCTCTCTCTATCATTTAATATAATTTATTTTTGCAGATTGTCTATATTTCACAGATTTCTTTTTTTAATAGAAATATTACGAACAGCATATCGAGGTTTTGTGTGTTTGAACAAATAAATTAATTAATACAAAAAAGAATTACTCATTAAAATAAATCCATCATTGATATGTACGGAAAAGTTTCTCAAAGTTTATTTCTTATTATTTCCATATAAACAATACATTTTTTCTACTGTACAGATCGACAATGTTAAACGAAATGTAATAAATGATTGATTTATTTTTTAAGTGGAAGATAATCTGCAAAAATAAATGTACTAACTATAGACACGTACGTATAAGCAACCCAACGATGATAGAGTGTCATGAACATTATATATAACAAATATTACAGAATACATCACCTAAAATTGTTGCTAAAAATAATGAGACATGATTTTTCCAAATTTTATATATATATAGAAATTAACAAGTAAATAATTATCCTTTCCTAACATATAACAATTTTGATTCGTAAGCTTATAATCATTCCTATTGAGATCTTTTTGTTAAAACGTATTATTAGTATATTATATGTTTCGCTTGCAATACCATTAAATAAATGTATATAATTGGCTAATATCCCTTTCGTTACTAGTGACCCATATACGGGACATTCATGCAAAGGCCTCGTATGAACGACCGACCGACCCATATAGGGATCGTATACCATACGATACGTATGTACGGGTAAATTTATTTGGAACGAAAGAGATAAGACATTTTTTTTTTTTGTAAGTACATATGTATACCACTAAATATATATATATGTATCTAAATACGTATTTACGTTTATTTCAAATAATATATCTACCACTCTCGACCAGCAAGAGTGACTTCGTTTTTTGCGTGTGTGTGTGTCACATTTTCTTTTTTTTAACTATTTCATTTAAATCTTTTTTTTTTTTTCCTTTCTCTCGAATAGATTTTTAAGAACAACATACGTGTAAATATGCAACAGCAGTTCGTGGCATTTATTTATTTTTTAATTTTCATCGTAGGATCAGACACAGTCGCTTTTTTTTATTCATTTATTATATTTTTTGACTTTGTTTTTTTACGTTTTTTTTTCTTTAATCGTCTTTTCTTTTTTCCTTTTCTCTTCTCGTGTGACATTAGACTAATGAAAAGGGAAGAAAGGCAGTGCAAGCGTTGAATACTACGGTAATTACCGCGAAGTCAACTTCGAGTTTAATTACTTCACACACTCGTGAAAGAAAGTATTTGTTTTTTTTTTTTTTCTTGGTTTTCTTGTTTTTTTTTTTTCTTTTCTGCCAGCAGAGATAAATCACGTATAAAGCGTAGATACATCATCGTTATCAGGTTTACTTGTATTTTTTTTCTCGTTTATTTTCTTCGTATGTATGCGTTAATTTCAAATGAGAGCATTGATAAAAAAAAAATAAAAAATAAAAAAAAAAATAACTCGATATTAATTTATAAAAATCAATTGGTTGGTTCCTATAGCATTAAACGACAAGAATAAAAAATACCAGCGTTATAAGTGAGCGGGATAGTAACAAGATTGCAATATAATCTATTTGTGATTCAAAAATAGACAAAAAATATTCGAAAACAAAAAAATGTTTAACATAGTCTGTTAGCGTTTGATTTCGTTGAATACAACGATCCGTTTACATATACAACATTCATTAAATGACGATTGACATATGCGACTTGGTTTAATCCTAATTATGATCTAACAGTACAACACTGCCTAATTTTAATACTATTTATCAATCACAGCGACATATAACTTGTTAACTTTTTGTATGTATGTTTGTATTAATGTACGTATGTAATGTATGTATGTATGTGTGTACCTATATTATAGCCAAAGTTACATATTCAACATACAAACATTATTTTGTCATCATTTTTGACGTTTTTTAATCTTCGATATAGACAATATTTCATTTGATAATATTACATAGTTTTACGTTTGCAGCATTGTGTTTATCGTGTATGTTTTTTATTTAATTATTATGCTGTTTCATGTTTTTCTTTTTTATATATATATATATATATATATATATCAACCACTAATCATACAATTAGGATTTGTGCGTAGCACAATAAGTAATCACATTCACAGTAAGCTACGTTTACCTATTTTTTGTTTGTTTTCTTCAAAACTATTCTAAGAAAGCGAACTTTTTCATCTTACTTTCAACATTAACTTACATTTATTATTAATTATTGTAATATCGTTTTGTCAAATTCAAGGTAGAGCTTTTTTATTCCTTTTTTTTCTATTTGGTTTTCTTCGAATGCAAAGATCGAAAGGATAATTTTATAAAAATCTTATAAAATTATCCTTTTTCCTGATTATTATTTAATTATGTTTAATTATTATATTAATAAGATACTTAACATTGATTATTATTTAATAGGTATTGTTAACTTGTGAGGTACATCTTAAATTAAATTCAATATATATTTACTTAAACATTTTTTTCTCAAATTAAAACATGATTTCCGTACAATTTTTCAAAGTATCTTTTAAAAAATAAATATAGCTCATCGTTATTATTTAATTATAATTATCACACGTCAGAGCATAGACCAAGTTTTGCAATCATCTCTTGTTTGTTTGAATAATTGTTTGTTTTTTTTTTAAGTAAATATATATATATATATACCTTATAATTTTACACAAATACAAATATTTATCTATCAATGATATAATAAGTTAGATAAGATGTGTCTTTTTTGAAAAACGCAATACAATTTTAAAAAGCATTAAAATAATCCTACTCCAAAAAATATTAATAATCTTATATTAATCCTTTCGTTACTATCGACCCATATACGGGTTGTCAATATAAAGGCCCCATATGAACGACCCACCGACCCATATAGGAGTCATATACCATGCAACAATACGCATGTACGAGGGAATTTATACAGAAAGATAATATTTAACGAAAGGGTTGAAGGTAAATTACTAGTATATAGATTGTATCTTATTTACACGTTTCAATTCTACGCGATTAAAATATAATTAAATATAATATATATATATATATGTATATATATGTATATATGTAATTCTATTTAACATTGACTTCACAGGAGTAATTACGCATTTTAATAATCGTATATTCATTGAAAAGAAGAATTCTCTTCTTAATAGAAATACCTGTACTTTTGTGCGCACCATTTTTTTCTTCACATTCTTTAAACTAATTTCCTTTTTTTCATAACACTTACATAAAGTTATACGTGCTCGTGATTAATTATCATCTAATACGATAACACAAGAATAAATGTGTAAAAATAACGCGACAGTTACATATTTTCTAAAAAGGTATAATATTTTCAAAAAAAAAAATAGATACAAAAAGAATCGTAAAAGTAATCTAACTAAATTATAAGTTCATCTACAATAGTTTGAGTGCATTGTCCTGTCCAAAATTGATTATATTCGACTTATGTAAGCTAGAGATCTAGTAGATTACTATTAGAATTTATTTATTCACAGCTGTAGCTTGTTTTTATTTTTTAATCTTTTCTTTTTTGTTTTTCCTTTTAAACAGTATTATTGACTACAGGCATTGACTTATGTATTTTTTGGAGTAGAAAAATTTGTTCTTTTTCTTTTTTGATTCTTCTTTTTGTATATTCCCAAAATCATTTCAATAATATTTGTAATAGATTTTAATGAATGTAATATCGTTTAATTGGAATATTTATTTGATTCATATCTTTTCTTTCTTTTTATTTTTTGCAAAAATATATTATTGTTTCAATTAAAATAGGCGAGATAAAGTGTATTTTTGTTGTTTTTTT
>NW_014569640.1:163393-211462 GCF_001313835.1 Polistes canadensis
TATTATTAATATTATTGTTAATATTATTTTTCTTAATTTAACACTAAACGTTGTCTGGATACTAAGGAGAATCATTATTGTCAAATATTTTGTCTATTATTGTCAAACAATTCATTATTGTTCAAATTAGTATCCAATAAAAAATATTATAAAAAAGAAGCTTTAATTTTGCTAGAAAAATTTCAATCTGTTCATAAGATTTTATAACGATTGTAAAAATGTTATTTCAGTTAAGCAATAAAATTAAAAATAATATATATATATAAGTATTAGCTAAAAAATAACAAATGTGTTTTTTATAGCAACCAACAATACTATTTTTCTTGTTCTTCTTTTTATTATTTTTTTTTAAATATATACTTAGAAAAAATCTAAGTTTGTTTTATGACCTACATTTATAACAAACAATATATTATTATAAAGTATATTCGTTTTAAAAACTATTAGTTTCTTTATGGTGCAGATCAAAAAAGTGCTTGGTGCAAATTATTGTCCCTAGAATTCAGTCAACATTATTCTTATTATCCTATACTAAACAATTGCATTTAAATATTTATATACACGATTTTAAAAGCCGTTCAATTATAATATATATATATATATTTTTTTTTTCCTAATTTTTATCGACTATAATTTTCATCCTTCACAAGAATATATTCAATCGTTGTGTTACACACAACATTATAGAAACATTATTATTAATAATATTAATATCTCATACATACGAGAGAGATGATGACTTTAACGATTAGCAAGGAAACTTTGGAATAAAATTAACAGTAAGTATCTGTTTTGTTATTTTCAAAAAATTCCTCTTTTACTTTAAACGATCGTAAAAAATTTTTCTTTACTATTGTATACTTCAAAGGAATAAATATGATTAGCAAATTTATAATGCGATGCAAATTTTCGATGTTGTGAGTATTTGTCATATATAATAATAATTTGTATTTTAAGCATTTATTATCATGCGAAACTATTTTATATTTGTCTATCCGTTCAAATAAAATCCCATCTTTATTGTTTTCCTATATTTTTCGAATGAATTGTTAGAAAATTTCAGAGATATTCTGCTCATTTATAAATCTATATTAATTATAGCATTTTTCTGCATACTTAATATTATAAATATCTACGAGATCACGTACACGTAATATTTTTTAGCATACATTCCTCCTAAATATATCTCATATTCACATCAAACACACATCCGTTCGATTAAATCTTAAATTCATTAAACATTATGCTTCTCTTCTTCTTTTTTTTGTAATTACTATGCTGCATTTTATGCAAATTTTTTTTTTTACGATCGATACTCTACTTGCATTGTGTTAGCCATTAAAAATATTTTTCCTTTTTTTTTTTACGAATAACGACGCAAATGAAAATGTATGAAAAAGTGGGTGGGAGAGAGGGAGGGAGGAAAGAATAAAAATTTTTTTTCTTTTTTTTTTTTTTTTTTTTTTTTTTATAAAAGTACAGTTTCTTTTTTTTTCTTTTCTTTCTTGTATTAATGTGCAACAAAACATGGATAGTAATTATCAATAATTAATCAATTTTTTTTCCCAATCTTTACGTTCATCAATTTTCATTGGCAATGTCTTAACAATAAAAATTAAATTAAATTAAATATAAATTGAAAAAAAATATGAAATAAAACCGCACGTACTAGCGAACAAACACACATGCACGCTGCTAACACACGAACCCACTTACACACACGTGTACACACATTATAAAGGATTATTAATTTCGACCACTTGGTGGCCTCCTATACGCGGGACAGGTTAGAAGTTGGTGGTAGCGATAGAAAATGTTTTTTTTTTCTTTTTCTGTTTTTTTTTTTATGCGCATTAGATGCGCGAATATATTATATTTCTTGTCTTCATTTTAAATCTTACTAATTTAAATATTTCAATCTCTCGATACCAAAAGTACAACATCATCCTGTACTCGTTGATTTTCTTTTTTTACTTTTTTTATTTTTTTTTTTCTTCTAAAAAATGGCAACTCTCGTTATCTGAACTTCAACTTTTATGGGAGGAGGAATCATCATCATCATCGTCATCATCATCGTGTCATCCGCATTCATTCAATAAGCTTTATAGATTTTTTCACTATACAAGAAAAATCTATTTTAATGACTATTATATGTTTCCGATTATTTCATTTGTTTATTTTTTTATCTTTTTTTTTTTTTTTATTTATTTTAATTCAATACCGCAACTTCTTCTCCCATTTCTTTTTTTTTGTTATTCTCATTTGGATGAACACTCCTCAATTAAAAATCATAATTTTGCTATCATCACCATCATTATTATAAATAAGATTTCAAATAGAGTCAGAGTATTAATTAGCAACCCTAATTCCTATTTTCCCGATATCTTTTTATCGATATCCCCTTAAATTATGGACAATGTATCGTATAACAATTTTCAAAACGTCTGTAAAAAATTGGATACACTGTAACCCCAGAAAGAGACAAATCTACAAATGACTTGAACGAGAGAGACTTTTCTATTTTTAAAAATGAAGTTCCATAATTCTTTTCAATATCGTTTAAAGTGGGATATATCATCCTGTATAAGAAAGAAGCTCGAGAAAACGATTGTCAGATAGTTTTACAATGCTTCAAAACACAAATAAGCATTCTAACAATTTCGACGACATGTAAAATACTACGTAGTATTCACTTTTGAATTCTGTAATCTCTTGATTTTTTTTTCTTACGAAAATTTTTCCAATGCAAAAATTATCTATCTCTTGTTTTTTTTTTTTTTAATATAATTTAATTCCCTATGTAGAATTAATCAACGTTAGAATATTATTAGACGACTTGCATTTTAATTACACATTACAATGTTGTAATGCGTTTATAAAATAGTCACCAAATATATTTCTTTAGAAATTCAATCTAAGAGGGGAATTTGTTTGATTTATTTAATTCCACGATTTTATTGTCTCAGTATTTGGCATCTTTGCTACTTCGAGAATATATTTCTCATATTTTTGTGTTTAGTATTTATCGTGTTATTTTCAGAGTACTAAGAAGCATTCTACAAAAGAGAATTCCTTCCTTTGAATGATTCATTAATATCGTCTGAAAGAGAAAACGTTCTCATTATGACTCGTTCTTGTCAGAATATTTAGCCATTTCATTGCGAATCCATGGAACGTATTTCGGTACATAGGCGTAGACGCCTGGTAATTTTGGTTGGGCACACTTTATACCCCAACTTACTATACCACCGACAAACCATTTCTCTTTGTCATCTTTGTCTTGACATAAAAGGGGCCCTCCAGAATCGCCCTTTAATCAAATTTTATGATAATCCTTACATCGGTGATAAAGATAGAAAATTTATTGTATTGCAATAGAACAAATTTTAATCCAGTAAATTGCAATACAATAAATATTAATGTATTTCAATATAATAAAAACTGTAATAATATTACAAAGAAAAGAAAAAAAAAATTGTTTAAAGTACTCGCGTTTCGAAGTATCTTTTCACACAAAAAAAAAAAAAAAACAAAAAGATTTTTAAGAATAACTTAAAATATTATTATATAAATTTACCTGACAAGCATCCTTCCCACCGTCAGGATAACCAGCACAAATCATGCCCTCGGTTACATTCAATTCCTTATAAGCCAACCACATGTTACAAACCTGTCTACTCAAAACAGGAACTTGTACCTCGTTAACAGCTGGTTCGTATTCAGCATCTATAATTAATCGTCTTATCATTTTATCAACTTCATTAAAAAAATAAACATTTCATCTTTACTTCAAATCGAATATTTACCAAGCAATACGATCTTATTTACTCGATTATATTTCTACGAGAAAACAATTTGGATTTTAAAGCCCCTCAATCGATTCACTATTTTCTACTACGATAAAAGTTTATTTGTTAAAGGACTTACCCTGAGTGTCGTTCTTCTTACCCCAACCAATGACTGTGCACAGGGTTGCTGGAGGAAGATTGGTTGTAGCAGTGGGTAGACACACTGGTCTTAAATGTTCATGAAATTGGACACGTTTCTCTAACTGTTGATATCAATATATCAGAAAATTATTTGAATTTTTTCTTAACAAAAATTTTGCACTACTCTTAGAAATATAAATTTACAAAAAATACCTGACATAATGCAACGTCGTTGTCATGAACGATACCCAAACTGTAATCAGGATGACGAATCACTCTCTTGATCTTTAATTTCTGTCCAAGATAGGTATGACTGTGTCTTCTTGTAATACCTAATTGAATTGTCCAACCAGAAACATCCGAAAGACTAAAAATATTTTTTGTTTTTTTCTTTTTTTTTTTTTTTATTTACACGCCAAATTTTATATTTGCAAATGTATGATCAATTTAAATGAGACATTTGATTTTTGTATTTTTAAGAACAAGTTCGCTTACTTTCCAACGCAATGAGATGCGGTTAAAACCCATTGATCGGAAATGAGTACACCGGCACAGTAAAAAATTTGTTCTGGGCCACCCAATAGTGCTGCTAAGAAGGGCCAATCACCCGGAGAGGATTCAACGCCACCGACGATTCTAGTTTTAACGTTTGAATTCCCGTAAAGTGGAAATCTCCTGCCGCAAGCTGCAATTTGTTCGGCAAAAAAATTAAAAAAAAAAAAAAAAAAAAAAAAAAAAAAAAAAAAAAGAAAAAAAAATGGGATGATTTGATTTCTTTATAATAAATATATTGAAAAATAAAAATGTTGTTGTCAAAATTCACCGTATTCCGAACAAGTGAGCTCTACCGTTGGATAATCCTCGTCCTCTTTAATACATGCTTGAAATTTTTTCAATAAACTTCGCTTTGGTGTTAATCTCCGATATTGGTTCGATTCATTGAAGGTTTGAATCATAGTCATGTTGCTATCTTTCGTAGAAAAATTCGATGAAAGTGCTACGCTAAAAAAAAAAAGAAAAGAAATAGGGAAAACAAAAAATATCGAACGGTCAAGATTAATAATTGACGTTATCGAATTTAAATAAAAATTCAAGCATACAATCATTTTCCTCTACTTCGTATAACTAAGTAAAAATTTGTTCCAAATGATCATAACCATAAGAAACAAATAATTGTAACCATTTAACACGCAAAAAATATAATGTAAAAAATATTATATTTTATTTTAACGGAATGTGTTGAGAGAGGAATGAAGAAAATCTATGAAAAAGAGGATGATAAATGTCGATAAGTCTTACGTGTAGCCTAGAAGGGAACAAATAGCTTGGGCGGTGACGTGTTCCTTTGGTGGTATACACGCTGGCATAAATTTACCCATTTCTGCGTGATAAACTTCGAGTAATCCTTCGCCTATATCGCCATTTCTTTTTTTCAATTTCACTGAAACAAATTAAAAATATCATTGAAAAAAAAAATACATACTATATTGAAATTAAATCGAAAAAGAAAAAAAAAATCCAATTCAAAACGTACGAATAAGAGGAACAAATAATGCCTTATCGACGATTTTCCCGTGCTCGCCATTTTGTCGGCTCAATTTTTATTCGAACGAACAAAATTATATATATATATATATATAAAAATATGGATCTTTTCATTTTGAAAGATCTTAAACACATTTTGTATTATTTTTTTCTTTTTTAATCATTAAATTAAAAAAAAAAAAAGTAAAATATTTTTTTTTTTACCGCAATAACGTTCATCCTGTCCCCATGGACAATCCATGACGCCGTCGCAAATGTGGCTAGCTTCCATGCACCTTCTTTCGCCACAATGTAAAGTAGCCTTTGATTGATTATTCTTCGACAACCCAAATTTCTTTTTATCAGTTTTACTTTGGGTGTTATTAAACTTTGATAAGGAGGAAATCGAACCGCAATCACCGCAACCAATCTCGTCGCTGAGATCGGCACAATCCAGATGACCGTCGCATCGCCAATCAACCGGTATGCATCGGTTAATGTCGCATTGAAAATCATTGGTACATACTATAATACACACACGCAAACAAACAATGTTGAGACAAAACAACAACGAGGACAAAATATTAAAAATATGAAAATAATAATAATAGAAAAGATATAGAAACGAATGGAAAATTAAGCCAATGTGTGTGGGTTTAGCTCGGTAAAAAAAAAAAGAAAAAAACAAAGAAAAAATACCGCGAATTCCATTTTTATAAATATGAAAGAAAGAAAGAAAGAAAAATAAAACAAGAGGAAAGAGAGATATTTGTAGTATTTTATCGATTTTTAAATCTCGACCACTGTTCGTATAAAAACATTCCCCCCCTACTCTCCTCCTCCTCCACCGATCTTTGAAATTCTTCTCTCGTCCCCTGTATCCTCTTTCTTTCTTTTTGTTTTTTTTTTTTTTTTTATTTTTTTCTTCATTTGTTATTTTATCACATTATATTTAATTTATACGTCGCGTGAAAAGTAAATTATCACTCGCAGGACTTGTGTTTTGTATATATAAAAACATAATCTACGTTTAAATTGAAATAATTAGTTGAAATGTTGCCGAGACACGATTTGCATGTTGCCAGAAAGTGGGAGGGAGAGGGTTTGGAAAAGGGAAGGAAAGGGAAGGTAAGGGAGAAACAAAACCACCAACTCTAGACGTAACAGTGCTAACTGTTAACATTGTCTAGCGTATATAATCCACTATGGGATAGTTTAATATGAATTTAAAATCTGTCTTCTCTGGTGTGTTATTTTACTACCAGTAACGCATAAATGTATATGCGTGTGCGTGTAAAAGGAAACAACATGTGTTTGCAAAAGCCATCATCGTGCCATGAACTCTCTTGTGTATTTACGCGTATATTTCTGCAAACAACGTATATAAATATTTTTACAAGTATACTTCGAGTCTGGTATTTAAAAAATTGTGAATATAGATTTTTAAATACACCAATTTAAATGTTCCATCCTGTAAATACGTTTATTCCAAAAATCGTCGTCGTTATTAATCTTTTAAAAAAAAAAATACAAAAAAAAAACAAAAAGATATAATTCAGTTCGCGTTGAAAAATTTAAAAGAACAAGAAAAAATATATAATATTTTATGATGTGTACTTATATAGAATACATTTTTAAATAACTTAATATTAAAATATACCACCGCGTATATATATATATATTTTTTTTTTTCTTCAAAAATCGTTGTCGCGTTCTCTTGAAATAAAACACAAAATAAATAAATAAAGTAAAGAAATTAAGAATTTAGGTTGCTTTGTGAATTTAAAAAGGGAAGAAAGGTTGATCAAACGAGGGTGAAAAGTAGATGAGCGGAGGAAGAGTGAAGGCAAGGATTAATTGCAGAAAAAGAGTGGTAGAGAAAGAGAGAGAGAAAGAGAGAGAGAGAAATTACTGAAACTCGATGATAGGCAAGCTTCTGATAGTCGTCCTGGCACACTTTAAAGCCTTAATTAAGTGTAGACGCAAATGACTCGGTTTATTGAGGCGAGTCGATCTAAAACACCGATTTGCCGATTATTCGACGTGAAAGACCATCCCCTAACTATTTTCGATCAATACCTGCCCCTCTCAATCCCGGCAATGTTTGCTTTAGCAATTGCGATTCGTACGCGAATCACCACCAGAAAATCTTTATCCTAATGTAAGAATAAAAAGCACGAATTTTCAAACATTTATCACGTGTTAATTTTTATCATCTCTTTTATTATTTCTATCTTAATTCATATAAAGAAACAAATTTATCAGAAGATAAATAGAATAATAATGAATGAAATAATGCACCACACCGTACACCTTTAATCGTACTGGCACTGTGCACAGATTGCATATGAAAAAGTTTTAAACCAAAAATACGAACTGTCCTTTGTTAGAATTGAAAATAATTTTTGAGGTTTATAGGGTTTTTATTTTGTGGTTGCGTATCGGTAAACGCGAATAATTAAATGTCAGTATAAAAAACGAAATAACTTTTCGAACGATCCAATATATATGTAATTCTGTAAAATGTATGTAAAATATATGCATGAATAAAATTGACGTATATAAAAGACTATGATAGTATAGGATAACGTTTAACTCTTATTAAATGTAAATTCTCTTTAGAGTAGGTTAGAGATTTTCAGTAAAGTAATTACGAAACGTTACCGTTGTCTATTTATACGAAGGAAAGTGTAATCTCAGTGGGTATCGGTTTTGTCTGTGGCGAGGAAGTATATGCACTCTATAGCAAAGCAATTTCGGTCCCTGCAAAAGCGTTACCAAGTAGAATTCATTAAATAGTTACAAGCCGTGATTTTAAGATGAAAACGTACTATAAACGTTATTGATCTCGTTCGGCACACCTGTTGCATTAACTATGCGTACGAGTTTGGCCACGTTAGCTTTTTAAACCTCAAAGATACGTTAATAAACTTTCAACTATTTTCTATTATTTATTATTCTAATATCAAGCTTTCATTCAAATGATTAGATTTATGTGAATGTATATAAAAGTTCATCAATATTTGTAATTATTGTAAAATTTGTTTGTAAAAATTTCAAAATACTTTAATTCAATTTTTATTTCAGTGATTAGATTAATATGATTATTAACAATTTTAATTACACAAATTTTAATTTAGAATTGTAAAAAAAATTCTATGAACGTATTAATCAATATATAATTTATTAACAATAAATTGCATTTATATTAGTTTTAATACCGAAAATATAATACTTGGAATAGTTTACGTACGATAAGAAATTCTTTCATTTAATTTTGTAAAAGATAAAATGTGATTGTATAAATTTTATTGACGTTAGTATTTATTTGAAAAAAAATAATAAAAAAAATTACGATAATCGCATCATAGTAATCTTACAAATTTTATAGATGAAACTAATTGCCGTAGAGGATGCGCCATTTTGTTAAAAGCTCTCAAACTTGAGCCGTTATAATCTCGTAAACCGGATGACTGTACCGTCAAGATTATTTTAATCCTCAAACTCTTATCCAACTCTTAATCGTGAATTCTCTCTCGCTTTTTTCTACCACTGATTTTATTGACGGTAGGAAAAGGTTTGAATAAATATTTGAACTAATTATTACAAGTTTTCCGAAGAAGGAGAAAGATCGGAGAAAAATAATATAAAAAAAAAGAAAAAAAAAAGAAACGTGAGTTGCGTCAATCAATTTTCTCCTAACTTCGATTTTTCAAAATTAAATTGATTTTTTCTTTTGTTTTTTTTAACGCTTACCTGGTTTCATAGCTTTCAAATTTGTTTCGATCACTTCGGAATGACCCACGCATAGATCCGGATTACCATTTTCGGGAAATAGATCGCAGTCGAGATAATCCGGAAGTGTCAAGTCGAATACCTCGAGAAAGAATCCGCATCGTCTTTTAGTTTCTGTAAAATAATGATTGAAAAAAAAAAAAAATGAAACGAAAAAGAAATGATTTATTTATAAAAATCCAATACCATCTTCTTCCGAATGAATCATTCGTGCGTTAATATGTAATTACAATTAACAAATAATACAAATTCTGGCATGCTTTCTCTTTTTCCAATTTGAACATTAGATTTCATTTTAAATACAAATAATATAAAATGATAGATAAATCAATATTTACCATAGCATAAACTGCGACAGGGTCTAACAACCTGACCACGGGGTCCACATTTGGGTACAAAGATGCTGCAGAGAAATAGGGCTGCCAATTCGTAACACCTTACGTCTACTACTGCGTTATATAATTGCAATTCCTGTTGGGCGTCTCGTTGTCCAAAGTTACCCATGTAATTTGGGAAGACCGTGAAGTTATAAGGGATCTGTAAAACGAAATTATACGAACGATTCTATGTAACAAAGAAAGAAAAACAAAGAGAGAGAGAGAGAGAGAGAGAGAGAGAGAGTTTCGTAATTTACCAACGAACAAAGTTTACAACGGGCAAATAATTGTTCGATGGTCGCGGTCCGTTGGTCGGTGAAAACAAAATATTTAACCGGAAAAAAAAAAAAAAGAAAGGGGGAAACAGAAAACCGTAAAGTAAAAAGTATTAAAAAAGAAAAACAAAGGAAACGGTTGGAAGGGTGAGTGGAGGGGGAAGGGAAGGGAAGGGAAGGGAAGTTACAACAAAAAGGGAATAAAATGAAGGGGCTAAAACACTAGTAGGGATTTATTCGATCCAGTACTATCGACGTATACACACATACACATATATTCACGAGTATTTGAGTGTGTGCTTGGGTACAGCTGTAGGTGGCATATATACACGCATGCATTCCCTAGTAATTCCCAGTTTTCACTCTCTCTCTCTCTCTCTCTCTCTTTCTCTCACTTTTCTCTTTCGAAACGTCCCGCGTAAATATCCCGTTCCTAAAAGCAGTCGTTTTTTTTCTTCTTCTTTTTTTCCTCTTCCTTTTTTTGTCCCCCTTTCCTTTTTTTTTCGCAGAGTTCGCCGATTATTCGGCCGAGTTGCCCGTTCACGTAGCACAGGGATGACGCGAGAGTCGTTTTATGAATTTTTAATAGGAAGGCTTTCCGAGAGAGAGAGAGAGAGAGAGAGAGAGAGATAACTAAGCGAAAGGTGACACTTGAAAAAGGGTCGACTAAAAAAGAAGAGAAAAAAAGGAAGGAATTAGAAAATGGAGAAGGAGGATGCAAAAACGACATGAACAATTTATTCCAACGAGGGAAATGTTAAATTATCGTCGAAGACGTCGCGTGCACGCGCACGCGTATTCTGAATATTATTTGTAAGAAAAATTGTGAGTAAAAATCAAATGAAAGAGGAACGAGAAAATTCGAATGGGACAAAGGAATATTGAATGGGTCAACAATTTATTCGGACGTGAAAAATGTGAAATTATCACACACACATATACACACGCATACAAGAGTATTCAAACAATAATTGTAAAAAATTAAATTAGCAAAAATAATGAGATGTCTCATATAGATAGATAAATCCTCTAAAAAAAAAAAGAAATGAAATATATGAAAGACATATTAATATTCTAATTGGCATAATTCCTGGATACAATTAAAGATCAAATATATCGACTTAATTAGCGTTTAGAAATATTCGTAAAGGATATATTTCTAAAGTACTAATTAATTTGATGTGCAATATCTTTGCCACGTCGTGAAACCCCGGAATCTTGCGAATGAATTCCGTCGGAAGACGTTGCTTGTACCAGTCGCGATCGATTAAAGAGGATGGTTACGGGTTCCATTTAGAACACACCGACACACTGCCACTTTAAATTACGTTAGAGAGAAAAGGGATACTTTTCAATTACGTTTAGATTAACTTCTAATTACTCACGATGTTTCTTCTCGACTTAATTAACTTATTTAATGATGATTTTATTCCGAATTGAAAGAAAAATAAACATAAGGTTTGACGAAACCTTTCGAAGAAGGAAAAAAAAATAAAATCAAGCAAAAATAATAATAATAATAATAATAATAATATTAAAAAAGAAATATAGAAGGTATGTGTTACGTGACCACTTTTACCCCTTTGATCGTTTGACCAATTTCAATTTATTTCCATTCACGACAGTGAAATCATTCGAGAAATTAGTTGTTGAATGATCTTATACATCTCTCTATCTCTTCTTATTCGGAATCTTGATTATGCGAATGCACGTCGTACCACAATATCTATCTTTCCTTATACAGAGTGAACCATTTTCATTGGATCACGCAAATATATGATTTATTTATTGTTCTATAAAAAAAGCTTGCTAGAATCAAATTGCACATGGGACACATGTAACAATGAAAAAGTATAATTGATTTTCTATAATAATTTTTTTTAAAAACGATACGTCTTGATCACCGATACTTTTCTTATATAACATTACATATTTATTTTCTGATATTCGTGCAATTACCATCGTATTGGAAACATTTTAAGATAATTAATATTTTACGTGATATAAATAATATCTGAAGATTAAATAGTTATCTCAATAAAAAACTTTCATTATAATACAACAATAAAGAAAGTAAATATTTAAGTTGTTTAATGAAACTGTTTCATACTGTAGACAAAACACTAGTGGATTCTTAATTACCTTGTGATATTGACAAAAGCTGACTATCACTGGTAAACAGATACCAGGTGCAGGATTCTTCTCTTCTTCTTCTTCCTGTATCATTATCGAACGCATAGGTTCAGTCACCGTCATTATACTCGTATACACCGTTCTGTTCTCGAATCTTATGGCAGTTTCAGGATACGCTGTAAAATTTTTCCCAAAGAAAAAGAAAAAAACAATTTCAAATTAAAATCATGTTAAATATTACATTGGTATAATTCAAAAATTCTTTTAAACGTTTAATTTTATGGGATTCAATAAAAAATAATCTTGAAACTTTATACCAATCCAAAAATATATAATTTTCGTATGATCATGCTATCAAATTATTGATTCCATGTATATATATATGAATGCTTTATAGTATTATAGTATTTTATTAGAAACACAAATCGTGACATAAGAATAACAGAGAATATTTTCCTGTATAAACAAACACAGTATGTAATCCTGTGTTTGCTGTAAACATTATACTAGTATTTGAAATAGTCACGTAATAGATATAGGTGAAACGAAGAGAAAGAGAGAGAGAGAGAGAAGAAGAGAGGGAGAGACTAAAAGAGATAGAGAGAGAGAGAGAGAGAGAGAGAGAGAGAGAGAGAGAGAGAATATTATTGATCTTTTAGTACCACAAAGCAGATCATACGTTCCACATCGAAATTGCACGATCGATTCGACTAATCCTAGAAATTGGTTTCAAAAATCTTATAATGAAACCTAAATCCTTGAATATCAGCAGAATTGACTAACATCTTTTAATTATTGACAATATAGACTCAATACTTCATTGCATCATCGAATCTACGTAGAAAAAAGAAATAAAAGAAAAAGAAAAAGTTTATATTGATTATTGAACAATTATACTCGAAATTTAGGTCACGTAAAACTCTTGAAATTGTATACTTAAAAATCGTAATTATTCGTGTAAATATCTAATAAAACAATCTTATCAAATATCTCGATGTGAACGTATTTCTAATTTAAAAAAAAATGTTAAAAATGTTGTTGTTTATTAGGTGAAATTGTAATCTTACTTTTATAATATGCATTTAATCCAGCAACAATGGCTAAAAGAGCAACAACGTTGGCCAGTAATTGCACGTATCTGAATCTTCCTCTCGTTACGTAATGACGATTAGCCATGTCCTTGATTATCTAAAAAAAATAAGAACAGAAACATACATACATATATATAAGACACGTGTGATAAATTTCAATCATATTAAGTATAATATAAATTATGTGGGATACTCGAGACTATAGTTCGAACATTAAAGTACCGTTAACAACGATTATGGTCACATTTACGAGATGGACATCGTTTTAACACTTCACAACTCAACCCTCCTCCCCCGACCAACCAATGATTCACAATTTATCGTTCAAATACTTCAAGCTTCTGCTCGTGAAAATGTTAAATGCCTCACAATAGTGTCGAGTATTTAACCAGGAACATTAACCAAGTCACCAGAGTGTTCACGTGAATCGCAATGTCAAGTTTTTATTTTCAGAATTCTAGAGAGAGAGAGAGAGAGAGAGAGAGAGCAAGAGAAAGCTTGTTAAATGCCACATACATTTGTTTTGTTTAAAAAAAAAACAACATCATTCAATTGAACGAGTTTAATTTTGAACCTCGTAATAATTGATCATTTTTTTCAACGCATTCGTTGACTGTATATTTTTTGTCTTGCAATAGTTCCTTTTTTTGTTTTTTATTTTTACACTCAAGGTGTGAAATTTGTATTTTCAATGAGTAACAATTAAACAAGCATTTTAATTATAAAATAACAAATCAAAATATGCAAATATATTTCGCTGAAGTAAAATTACATCCATTGACACGTGATATTTGTTTTTTTTTTTTTTTTTTATAAGAGTTAAAATTTTCTAAAACTTACCTTATGATGCAAAGACGTGCTGTTGCTACCATGAGTTCTAACGATCGTTTGTAAGCTCGCAGGTGTGCTGGTTGATTTAGTTATTGGCCTACCCGATGAATTGTCAGGTTCGTGAACCAAAGCTCTGTCTATAAAAATAATTTGACAATTGTACATTGCAATTATAATTGAAACAAACTATTATTATTGCATTTAATACGATCTCTTAATTACCTGGCAATTTTCCATATTTATGTGGGAGCAAAGGTGCTTCCATAGTTTTGTTGGTATAACTCGGTGAACTTGTTTGACTAAAACTATCGGATGAAACATTGCTATCTTGTCTAACGTTGATTGGTTTTGGCACGTAACTTTGACAAATCGCACTAAGTGGTGGTGGTAAATTAGTTTGCGTAGCTTTAGGTAATTTTTCTAATTTTTCTATACCACTTGATCTTTCCTTTCTCGTATTATGTTGTAACATATTTCTAGCCTTTTCCATATCATTGTCATATTTGGCACGCGTGGATTGATCTATGACGGATTTTTGATCGGACAACAATCGTCTTTCCAATTCTTGCGGTAATCTCGAAGGATCTTCGTATCTGTTTGATCATTTGATTAAATAAATAAATAAAAAAAAATAAGAACAGAAACAAAAACAAATAAAATTTTTAATATTTCATATTTTAATAAATGTATCTCTCTCGATAGAAAAAAACATATTTTTGTATATAGAAAATTTGGAAATGTCTTTTATTAGACACGCGAATGTGATAAAAAGTTTACCTAGATATTGATCTATCTTTATTCAAACGTCTTTCCATGTCTTTGTAACGACGTTGATCATCCTCCTCGTTCTTACTCTGTAGACGCCTTTCGAGATTTTTCGAAGCTGCTTGAAGTTCCTCAAACTTCGATCTTTTCTCTTCTTCTCGATACGATCTAACCAGTCCGACGAACTTTTGTTCCTCCTGAAAAGTGTCTCGAGGAGACTCAGACATTTCTTCTTCAGATATTTCCTCCAGTGTTTCCTCTTCGACACTTCTTCCCTCGATGCTTTTCTCTTCTTTACGAAACTTTCCTCCTCCTCCTCCTCCTCCTGGTTGTTGTCTGAGCGAGCCAAAAATATTCAATCATTTTCAATTCATTACCAAGATATTCATTTTTTAATATTAAATTATCAAAATTGTGTTTTCTAATGTTAACTCGCATAAAAAATAAATATTACATTTATTCTCTTGATAAAATAATTGAAAAAAAAAAATGTAATGAATCGTTACAAACGAGATTGATCGATTAAATAGGTTAAATGTTGATTAAAATTCTTCATGTTAAGAGTAGCACTCGTATAAGCGAGTTAATCAAATACTTTATCAAGATGGAGCACGAAACTTACGGTCGGTTTTGACGAACCTCTTACAAGTGCAACCGTCCAGAATTCTAGATGATTTCAATTTAATTCGAATGAAGTATCTTCGAACGGAAAGCTCATTGCCATCGAATCAAGTAGACTCAACGTTGTTAGGGTAAATTACCACTATGCACTTTAAACATTTCTTAAAGAACTATAAGTAGATAAGAGATAGTTCAATTTTCTTTTTGTTTTTTTTCCTTTTTCAAAATAATCTTCAAAACTTTAATCTACTCTCAACTCGACTCGACAATTCAAAATGAATTTGATTAAAAACTAATTTGCGAAATTTTTTTAATTATTTTCTTGCGGAAAATAAGTCACCCTCGCGTATAGGATGGGGCTAAAAGTTGTCAAGACCATTGCGAAAAGTGATGGAGCAGTAAACTTTAGAAAGGACAAAATGATGACCATTTGTTAAGGTCATAAAATTTAGAAAATTAATTGAAAATCATTCCCAAAAAGAGTATATCTATTGTTTTATAAAAAAAATAAAATGTGAATATTTTTAGTTCACACACAAAAAAGAGAGAGAGAGAGAGAGTTCTCACTATATATTTTATCGTAGAATAAAATATTGAAATAAAATATTTCCATTTACCTGGTACTTTGATTTTGAACATTTTGTTGTTGTCTATTCTCTTCTTTTTCATTTAAAATATCATTAAAATTAGTTTCGTTATTCTTGATAGTCCTTTCGTGAAGGTTCTTCTCAAGATCACGGGAAGCTTTTCTAAGTTCATCGAAGTTTGATTTTCGATTCTCAAGCTTTTCCTCATCCGAAAAATTGACTTTAGGAAAGTTGGCTATGAAGTTGCTGCTATTCTCATTGGCGCTTGCTATGTCCTTCGATTCAAAAGCCAAAGAGAAATCCTCGGATGGTTGGTGATGGTTATTATGCGTTCTAAATGGTCCAAGGTCTATCAATTTCTCATCGATCAGGACCGTTTGTCCGTTCCAAGAAGAATTCGTAAAATGACAAGCAGCTTGTGACGATGATAATGACGATGATGTCGTAGTTGGATCGATGATTTTTTTCCCTTTATACGTCGACGTGTTCTCGCATCTGTTATTCTTTGATTTTTCAATTGGTATTGGTTTTTCGTTTTTCGATCTTTTTGGTATTGCTGGTGGACGTATTGGTATCGGAGGTGGTGCTACCTAAACTCAAAACACATCCACACATTTCTTTTTATTACGTTTAATTTATTCGTTGGGGTGTTCGTAAATATTTCGATAAAAATCATTTCGACGATATAACGTACGAATATATTTAATTATTAATGACAAAAATATATTATAAAACTATTTAAAAATAACGTAATTAAACCAATTGCAATGCAAGAGTACGTATGTAAGAAAAAAATATAATTATATAAATAATATTTATTTTAAATATTTTTCTCATATTCATAGTTTTAACGTTATAGTTTCATGTTATAGTTTCATTCATAATTCATGTTACATGTTATATATTCATTTAACGTAGAAATGAATTTCAACGTGGCAAGGAACGTGTTCAAATAAATGAAAGGTAACATCGTATACTTGCTGTGTAGTATTTCGAAGAATGTTATAACTGTATGCGTGCTTGTAGATGTATACACCCAGATTGCACATGTGTTATATTGTGACTTGTGTAAATGTATGTGTGTGTGTGATGACGAACTGATAGAATAATTATGCACACATCCAAAATAGTTTCTGTTAATAAAAAACAAAACAATTGATTACAAAATTATATTTCTTTTGTTATATGATGCTACACGTTTTTTTACGTTTTGATATATTTCTTATAATTCGGATATCTATGAAATAAAAATGATTACCGTTGGTGTCGCCGAATGACGACGCGGTATAGGTGGTGGCATATTATTTTCATTGGTAGGTGGTGGTTCCGGAAGTAGAGATGCTCGTGGTGGTAATCCGACGCTATGAATTCTACTTTGTCTGGAATAAAAGAAAAAATGTGCTTTTTATAAATAATCCATCATTTTCGATTTTCATTAACATGCTGTTAGATAAATAAATTATTAGCATGGATTGGAAGATTATAATTTATCATTTTTTTTTTTTTTTTACACACACAGATATCCTCTTTGCAGACGTAAAATCTTAAGCTCCTTGACAATGGTTATTATTAATTTAACTTCTCTTCCGTTATTATCTTCTAACGTAATGCACATGTAAAATCTGCAAAAGCTAAAGAGTTCTTATTAACGTCGACCAAAGTTATAGGATTTGCTGAAGCTTCGGCATAAGTGTTAGAAACAGATTGAACCACTCAACGAACTACTACTGCTATCGACGTTTTCGAGTTTGGAATATTAGAAATTGAAAAGGTGAAATATAATTTGAGAAATAATTGATAATTCAATGATAATATATTTTTGTTTATTTTCAATTAAAATAAATAAGAAAATGATGTGTGTTCTTCTGTAATACGTATCCCAAATTAAATAAAAATAATTACAAAAATTGATTGAACGTTAGTTACTTCCAATTGATAATTAATTATCATCTGACAAAAATAAATTAGAAAAAGAAGATGTAGTTTATATCTATTTTAAGAAAATAAGCAAGAAATATTAATAGACAGTGATGAATGAACGAATAAGCTCAGATTAAATATGAACACACCAGTGAACTCATAAAAGGATGCGTAAAATCTCTTGGATGAAAGTCTACGTATTCTGAATATCCATTTCATATGCATCAGCATCTTCTCTCGTTCTTACTCACCCTTAATGTTCGTTGCATCTTAATTCGAAGACTGTTTACCAACCGACAAACTTCAATTCTTGGAAGCCCATGAATGCTTCCTTGCAAGCTACTCGAAATTCATTCGCTATTCTATCTCATGACTGACAAAGGATCGATTTTAAAAGTATATTACTTTAAATATTGAATAGAAAGGATTTATATCTTCTAAAGACTTTTCATTCCGCTTTAAATGGTATATAATTTTTCTTATGTAAATTTTTCAAAAATATTTCTCTATTTATTTCAAATCTCTGATGTATACAAATTTGTAAGTTTGAATGTTTTTAAGAAATTTGGTTTAATAATTCAGAACAATTTTTTCACACATTGATTATAGTTTAAAAATTTATATTAAATATTTTAGAAATATTTTATATAGATAATATATTTTTGTAAAATTATTCGACTGTTGTTTGTTGTATTAAATGTATTTAGCATATTGTTAATAAATCATTGAATTTGATGTAAAGAAGATAAATTATGTTAATCATACGAAGTTGATCTAAATATAACAAGTCTATTGTACTAAATTGCTCATCTTTCTTCATTAGTCAGGAAGTATAGATGCATATTTTAATGAACGAAAGCTATCATATTATCTATTATACAAATATACAGTTCTCGAATACAAAATGCTGACGTAAATATATTCTATATATCACAAATTGAATTATTAATATTCTCAAATACATAATTCACACAAATTCCAAATAAATAATTTTATAATTAACAAATTCTACTTTTAAGTTATCTTCTACATTGAATCCAAAAAATAATTTGAAATTTTATTGAAAATAAAATTCCAACAAAAGAATTTATATTAAAAAATTCAATAATTTCAACGAATTACGCAACATAAAAAATATATTTTGATATTATAAATAATAAATTAATATATTAACTATATAAACATATATTTTTTGTTTATTTTTCTTAATAAATAAAATTCTATTAAAATTTGTACGTTACTATAAATTGGATCTAATAATCCTAAACATTTATTTTAAGCCTTTCAAACTTAAAACGATTAAAGGATAAAATAATAGCTGACTCAGGTGCATCTAAACGAAGGTTGGTATTCTATAAAATAAATTCGTAAATTCAGCTTGAACCGTAACAATCGTCATAACGATGATCGTAATAAATATAATAATCAATTGCATAATATTTCATAAAGAAGAAATAAAACACGCGGGTCCGTAATAAAATAATAATCCTTAGATTGAAATAAACATAATCAAGATAAATTCATCTTTTCTACAAAAAAAAAATGAAATTACTTAGAAATGAAATATTCTCGTTTGTACATTTTATAGAGAACTTAATTGAAATCCAGGGATGATTATGATTTCAAAAACAATTATTACTTTTTTTTTTCATAAATGCATTCTTCCTTTAAAAGTTAAGTTTCGAATTAATATAATCCGACGATTTAATTAGTTTTACTACTCGTATTTTTGCTCTTCAAACTAACTGATTAAATTTTTCTTTCAAGTTCACGAACAACCAAAAGAAAATTATTGGGAATATTTTTCCCAACGATAATTAAATAAAATAAATAAAAATATAAATCTACGTCAAATTGTGTTGTTTTTTTTGTTTTTGTTTTTTACCTCGGTTGTCGAGTTGGACTTAAATCACCGCCACGAATGTTCATCGTCGACATAGTTCTGTCTGTAAAAAAAGAAATAAAAAAAACATATTAATTATCTGAAAAATTCGTTCTAGGATACAAAGTATGATTAATAAACGCACACTCTATTTGTTTCTTTTGTTAAATCGATTGAAATTTTCGTACGTGTTCGCTCGATGTAATTAAAACCGACGATAATATAAATATTTGTTAGTATCATGACGTCATTCGTTCATTTTTTTTTTTTTATTACGAAACAAATAATACTACCATCGAGTTAAAAGATGCAGAGAAAACAAAAATAAACGAGTAAATCGACATATAAAACATTGAAATCGATTAAAAAAAGTGAAAAAAAAAAAGAAAAAAGAAACGTTCCTCGTACGTATTCTCTCAATGGAAATTACCATTCGCAAATAATAAATATTTATTTTTATCTAGACGTCACTGGATAAATATTTTGTATGATTCGAGATACCTTTCAAAAAAGAAAAAAAAGAAAAAGAAATGCAGAAAAAAGGAAGATGGAAAGAAAAAAATTCTAAAAACCAATTCAAATAGTTGCACATATTTCTTCAATGAAATGAAAAATTACGATAACGAACGTGCATTATTTTAAATTATGACGATAGTGATAAGTCACGAAATAAAATCTATATACATATAATATTCAGAAAAATAATTAAAAAAAAAAGAAAAATCTTAAAAAATCCATGAAAATAATAGGAACGCGTTTGTCGAAATAATATGCAAAAAATTAGGATAATAAATAATAGTCATTTTAGGATGAGACGACTCATTCGTAAATCCATTCATTTGTCAGAGAATAAATATATCATCTTATCTGTGAGAAAGATGATGATACTTTATGCACAATGGTTTCGCAACTGTGCACACGAAGTAGGAACATACTATTCAATTTCAAGCCGCTTCCACATCGTCTATTACTAGCAGCAGACAATATGGAAGGTCCATTCTAACATTTCCTTCTTTGGGATCGATGTGCTTCCTCCATTCCTATCTAAGTACCAACACCACCAACATCTCTAACACCACCCCAACATCACTGCCAACAGCAGCATCAGCAGTTAGATGAGATGCTGCTGCTGCTGTCTTCGTACGTCTCTACTCGTGAGAATGCACATACATACATATTTTAACAATCCCGTAGTACCTCAAATCTTGAAATTTTATTCGAAATCTTTGCGATAAATTTTTCTCACTTTCCATTCTTTTTTTTTTCTTTGAATGAAAAATTTTTTGTTGTTCTTTTCATGTGAAAATTTTGTATAATCGATCCATCGTTGAAATATTCTTAAAATTATTAATATTATTGTACTTTGCTAATTATTGTTTGGTTAATTTTTAATTAATTAATTATGTTGTTATATATTTTTTTTTTTTTTTCAATTGTCACACACACACACATTTTATTTTAAATGAAAATATGTGTGTTGTTTAAGTAAACATGATAAAAAAAAAAGATAGAATATAATTTGATAATTTAAACGCGGTAGCCTTAGCGATAATCGATTTAGCCTAATCGAGATGATTTAAAAAATCCTTTCAATGAGTAAATACTATTACTACTTCATCCTCGGCACAACCTCGGGTAAAACTTTTCGCACGGTTTACTCTTGAAAATTCGTTGTAAAACGTATCTAACTTTTCTCTCCTGAGAAAACCAAATAAAAGGGATAAACGAAAAAAAGTTACTCGGTACGCTTTTCACAATCTATTATCTATTACACCATTCTTTCCTTTAAATTGTAAATTACATGCTCGATTGTAGTAGAATTGCAAAAGAAAAAAAAAAGAAAAAAAGAAAAAATAAACAAAATAAACAATGAATTTGTAAAAGCGTTTAAAAACTTTTAGCCTACCCTTTAACATACACACATACGCATATACAAATGTAAAATCCACGTAACTGCGAGCAAGAAAGGAAACGTAAATTAATTGTTTCTTCATCCATTTCTTATCTATTATTTTATATATTTTGTTTTTTCTTTAGCAAAGTTAGTTTCTCTTATAATTTTTCCTTCCCTTTTTACCTTCCACCCCCAACCCTTTTTCATTCTTCTATTTCTCTAAGTTTGTTTTTTTTCCCGTTCCTTTTCCCCCTATCATACCTTACATCTTCGTTTCTTTATTCTTTTTTCTTGCTTCCACCTTTGTATTCGTTCCTTTATTTTCCGAACCAAAGAGACCCGACGAAGTGTTTTCCCTTTTTAACTTAGAGCCGTCAAAACAATTCTCCCTGGACTACGGTATATGTACTCTATTTAATGAATCAAATCTTTTCCAACAACTACTTTTATTACGCGGCGGCATTTTAATCCATTTACTTTTAACAAATATTCTTTTAACTGAAATATATTATTTTTTTTTTTTTTTTCTTAAAACGCGGACGCGAAAACGCGTAAGTTTTTTGCACAACAGAAATCTAATTAAAAATTATTACATTTTTGTTGGCATTCTTAATCGCAATTAAAATAAATCTACCTTAAGCGCTTTTGTATATATGTGTTCGTAAATTATTTTATTAATATAAATAATTTAATTAAAATAATAGTATTATATATATATATATAGAAGATTTATATGAATTTTAACCATATTTCGTACGTATCTTTGCATGATACGACTCCTATAAATAGTTCATACGAAGCTTTTGCATAGAAAACCCGTATATGGGTTGCTAGTAACGAAACACCTTGTATATTTGATAATAAATTTTTGATAAAATATTAAATAAAGTAGATTCACTTAAATCATCTTCTATCTTTTAAAGTGATAAAATAATTCTTAACGATTTTCTATATACATAAATGATTTATTTGATCACTATTAATTAATTAATTAACTAATTACTTAATTAATTAATTAATTAATTATAGTAATTATTGTTCTTTGCAAAATCCAATTAAAATACTCGCATAAATAATTATTAGAAAATATATTAAAGCACATTCGAAATATCCAAACGTAAATGCGATTAATTCATCTATCGTAGATTTGATTAAAGTTTAATAATAATAGTAACAGTAGTAGTAGTAATATATATGTGTATAATATGCTAATAATATACCTCTCAAGACTACTTATAAATTTTCAATAGAAACTGTTGAAACTGTTCTAATTGCACTAATTGTTCACAAAATTAGTATTCCAAATGTACTTTTCTCTCATTTTCTATAGAAAACAAATGTAAATGATCAATAATACTTCGAATAATTATACGTTAACTTCATCTTAAATAGAATTCGTTCTATCAAAAAAAAAATAAATTTAGTCTGAAAAAATATGATGATTTTATTTTAGAGATATAAAATAAAATAAAATAAAATAAAGTAAACCAAAGGACCATTGAAAAATAGAGAAAGAGATTCATAAAAGGAACTTCAACGAAATCGATAACCCGTCGTCGCGATAACCCAACGACGTAAAAAAATGTCCATTTTTCTGCGATTCTTTTGACAATTTTTCCTTTTTTTTTTTTTCTCTATTTTCGATTTAACACCGTGAAAAATGTATTTTACCTAAAGATAATATGTTAAAAAGAAAAAGGAAAAAAGGATTATCAATCGCAATTATGATTTTAAATTGAATTTCCTATATAATCGTAATTTAAAAATATTAAAATCTACTTAAAACCAATCGACGAATATAACAAATATCGTTCCAATAAAATGAATGCAATCGTTGTTTATTTTTTTTTTTTTTATTGATCTCTTGACATGCAAACACATAATGCAAAATAAACACAAGACGTATTGGCACGTGTCTCGTACCTTTTCCTTTTTATTTTTCAACCCTCGCGTTCGATAATATAAGTTTTATCTCTTATTTTTGTATGTTTTGTATATCACGCAAAACAAATCTAGACTTTAATCGAAAATAAGAAGAAGAAAAAGAAGAAGAGAGAAAGAGAGAGAGAGACAGGAAAAGAACAAAAAAAGAATTTTAATAACTATGACCTTTATCGATCGGAACGATAGGAATAGGGCGACTATATTAAATCGTCGAACACGTAAAACACGGCTAATGGTCCTGGATATTCTCTTTCTCTCAAATTGATCCTCATAAATGGTCATTGAATGTTCCATCGCGATACGATAAAAAGATTACATGCAACCTGTCCGAGTGTAACTTTATCAAATTAGATATAAAAAATTTGTGCAGGCATAATCGATTGAAATACATTTAATGTAGGACGTTTTTAGTTTTCTTTTTTTTTTGCTTTTTTACATTCATAAATTTTAATGATGACGATGATAATAATAATCATAACGAAGTACGATACTAAAGAGTCTATTGACTTTTCGATAAAATAAAATAAAATAAAATAAAATAGACAAATTTTTATACCATCTTTATATAGGTACATAATTTTGATAATAAAATAGGGGGATGGGTAGGATAGAAAATAGAAAGAAACGGAAATAGATAAAATGCATATTGCGTTAGATTCGATTTCTGAAAGAAGCATTCAAGTGAAAAATACGAATGGTTATTAGATTCCTTATACGTTTCCTATTCGCTAACAAGAAACATCAAGAAATCTTCTCAGTAGACTATACCGTTATCAATACGATACTATCCATGACGTATCAATTGATGACCTACTTATGTACATCAAAAATATATCCTTGCTATTTCTATACGACACTCTACAGCACGTAAGAATGACATAATCTAATAAAGTATAAACTAAATCATACTTTATTTAAATCCGAAATATATATATCGTAGCAATCCTTACACGAATTTTTAACCCATCGGGCATAGAAAAAAATAAAATAAAATGAAATCTCTCTTAAACTCGTTTACGTGAAAAGTATATCCTTCGAATAAAATTCTTTATATGAATTGCAACGTATCAAAATGAAAAGGGAGGTGGGGAGATTGAAAAAAAAGTACTATACTACTCGTAGTGTATCAAAAATATACCCAAGTAATCTCTAAATAAATTGTAATGTGTATAGGGAGATAAATAAAAATTTTCTATATATTTTTATATTATATGTGTGTGTATAAAGAGAGAGAGAGAGAGAGAAAAAAATATTATATAAATAAAAATGAAACGAATTTTTTATAGAAATTTAGGAAAAAGAAGAAGAATTTATGAGAAATTTATATGGCTGGCAAAGGTCCCCGAATATCGAGTTGAAATCGAATATGAATGCAAACGACATTCGATGATTGACGCGTTATCAGAAAAGGAAGAACGAATAGAAAAGTTGTGTAGTGTTTTTTTTTCTCTCTCTCTCTCTCTCTTTTGTTTTTTTTTTTATATATTATATATTATATTATAGAATATAAAGTTACGTGGTGGATATCCAACGTGTCATTGCAGTTACAGTTGCAGTTTACAGTTGGGGTTGCTGATGCTGATGCTGATGTTACTGGTACGAGGCTATAAATCAAGGAAGAATTTTCAAGCCATAAATCAATGTTTGTTTCTTCTTTATATACGATTGAACGTTTTGCCATCCGTCATGTGTGGGTATACTTTTGACGTGTATGTAACGGATGCTCTTCGACACGACAAACCTTTCTATTCCAACTGGGATAAACTTCAGAAAAGATCCCTAACGAAAAACAAATCTAAATCGTTGATCTAACTCCAAGAATTTTCTTTAAATCCAGATAAATGGTTTCAATGTTATATTACGGTATATATACCAAAAATTCATTTATTTGTATCGACAAAAATTTGTAATAACAAAATATTTCTATTAAACAATCTGCATATTTAGATATTAATGAAATATATTATATGTGTTGTTTATTATTGACATAATTAAAGAATAAAATTAAGCATAAGAGATTTACTTTTGAAAAAAAATCGTTAAATGTCACGAAATATTTGATTGAATAATAATTATTGACTCAACCTATACAATTGGTATGAAAAAAACTTTGATCGTTATTCGAAATTATTGAACTAGTCGACTAGATTTGATGAACATTAAAGAAATACTGATTCTTTCGTAAAGATACAAATTCACAATTACACTTACAAACCACATATACAAACAAATATTTTCCTTTTGGATATCTGTCATTCTAGTCATATTGTTTCATCCGAAAACGACGTTCTATCGACAAACTCCCACGGTCCACGTACTCTGACAACATTGATTTTCTAAAAGCAGGACGACCGAGTCTAGTTCCTCGATCTCGCATTTTTATTCTAAAGAAAAAGAAAAGAAAATGAGAATACAAGAAAGAACAAGAAAAAGAATAGAATAATACTACGTCACTGTTGAATACCAAATGCGAATAAAATAAAACCTGCAAAACGTGATCCGTATAAAATAACAAAAAAAAAAAAACTTAAAAGCACATAAACGAAAAAAGTGAAAGAATGACAAAAATGATCTTAAAAAAATACAAATTAATTAAAGTAAACATATTTAAAAGTACGTAAGTATAGGAAAATGGCTATAAACAAAACCAACGTCAGGGTCTGTCTAAAAAATCCCTGATAACTAAAAGATAAGCTAATGTGCTACTTTTCTTTTTGCTTTTTTTTTTATTTATCTTCTTTCTCTCTCTTTTTCTCTTTCACATCATAAAAGTTCACTCAAGAGAGAAAAGATACACGCAATTTGATAACACACACGGTGCCAGTGTTTTGGTTTAAACGATGCGACCGCATCTTCGACGACAAAAATTTATCGAACACGATTTTTTCGATACACACACGTATACATGTATGTATGTTCTAATATTGGTAAGGTCGTAAAAAAAAGAAAAAAAAAAAGAAAAAAAAAGAGAAATCCATAATCATCCTCTCCAACCTTGCAAGATTTCATACAACATCCTCACCCTTTCACATTTTTTTCATAAACCAATCGCTATTTCGCTACCATAGAAAATCATTCGTCTTTGTGTTCGACCTGTTCCTTTTTATATCTGATGAAAAAATAACTCCTATATATACGTGTATAATACACGTATACAAGAGTGTCCTAAAAGTCGTTTCACCGCGTATTCAAAAAAAAGAAAAGAAATTCTTTTTTGGCTGGTATTTTTGAAATATATCACCATCGCGAGTCCCCAACCCCAAAACATATTTTACTATATTGCAACTGGAAATTTATATCTTGTAATTAAAATATTTAATTATTATACTTAATTGTTCTTTTTTATTTTTCAATAAACTAGCATTTTCATATTCTTCTTCTTCTTATTTCGGTAAAATAATTTTTGAAACAATCTGAATATTTTTATCCTCCTTGTGTGTATGGTAAAAAATATTTTACCACATATAATATATTAACGCGACTTTCATATAAAAATATCACAATGGACAAACGCATTTTTCTTCCCTTACAATATTTTCTTTTCTTTCCTCTTTTTTTTTTTTTTTTTTTTTTTTATGATTATCGCGTAATCGAAAAATCTGCCATATCATCATCGATATGGCTTTCAAAATGTGGAAAAAAAAAAAAAAGGAAGAAAAGCCTAGCTGTATGGAATTTTTATTACATCGTTTATATATTTTCCTACTAAACTTCCCCTCTCTCTCTCTCTCTGCTTCTTCTTTTACTTCTTCAAAAATATAAAATGTCCTTTTATCCCTCTCTCTCTCTCTCTCTCTCTCTTTTTCTCATGCAAACAAGCATATCCAAAAAGCTAGCACAGCTTCCTTTTTATCCTCTACCTTTATAGGTTAAAGTTTCTTTCTCTTCCAGTTCATTCCCTAAGGATGAACATCGGGAAAAAATGTTTAGGAGGGGAAACAAAAATAATAATAATAAAAAAGAAAAAGAAGAAAAAAAATATCGAGAAAATCGGCTCATCATCTTTGCAAATTTTCTCTCTCTCTCTCTCTCTCTCCCTCTCTCTCTTTCCGCGATTGAATTCTGTTCCTGACATTCCTCCTCGTTCTTTTTACCCAACAACTGTTTTCTCCAACGTGTGAGAAAGAAACTCAACCCCTATCATCCCCCTTCTCGCACTCTTTCTCTCTCTCTCTCTCTCTCTCTTATACTTATACTTTTATTTCGTTTTCTTTCGTTTCCTTCACTTTCCTCTTTGAAATTCTTAGACGACCGATAGAAGGAACCTTCGCAATAATATTCCTGGATACCGAGCAACCACAAACGCATCGAAATTTCAAGCATGCTTGGGAATGCGATCGACATAGTCTGTAGTCTGTAGTCTGTAGTGTGTAGTGTGTAAAAGCAAGTAAAATGCAAAGAACCTTTGTGTCCCACCCTCTCCCCTCTCTCTCTTTCTCACTCTATCTCTCTACAAAGTTCATTTACTATTTAAACGAAGTAACGTTAACTCCAAAGGAAAATGTATTTACATTCATATTAGCTATTTCATCTATTTTATCATCGTTACTGTAATATACACTTTTCTATTCTTTAAAAAAAGAAAAAAAAAAAAGAGGAACAACTTTTTCCATCTCTCTCTCTGTCTCTCTTTTTTTCTCTCTTTATTTCTATTTTATTTCTTCTATATATGTTTTATCGAGACAATTTTTACGTTTATAAGTTTTCAACAAACTTTACTTGTCTCTTCCTCCTCCTCTTCTTCTTTTTCTTCAGATTGTCTATTTTTATTATCGATATTATCAACTTATTTCAATTCTCTATTTTTTAATTTTTCTCGAATGTATTATATCGATCAAATAATTTAATAAATCTCTCCTACTTTAGCATATATATTAATAAATAACATTAATCGCATTATAGATAAATGAAAATCGATCTGATAGGAAAGAGAGAGGGAGAATGAGAGAAAGAGAAAAAGAGAGAGAGAGAGCGAGAGAGAGAGAGAGAGAGAGAGATAGAAAATATCATTTCGACGTCGCTGCTTTTATTTTCCGCTCATTTTATTATCTGATAATATATTCCTAGTAAAAAAGAAAAACAAAAACAAAAAGAAAAGAAAGAATAAAAATATAAGATAAATAATCGTTTTAAATCGTACGATCAAAATTATGCATATGGCTATCTATAAATATATTTAGAATATTTATGCTAATTTAATAACTGTTGAAATATTTCCAATATATATTTGAGGAATTATATTATACGTATTAAAAATATTATTAATATCGGAAATAAGCGTGAAAAAATATTTCATAACGCGTATTGTGATTTTAACTATTCGATCTCAATTATAAAATCTTATTTATTTTAATAAAATGATAATAGAGAGCTTTACTACGAATTCGATAGTACAATGATTTCATTTCGTAAACCTTGCGTAACACTTACAAAGCTTCAAATTGTTTCAACTAATCGATTGCTATCAAACTCGAAACCTTACGAGTTTAAACACGGCATAGTAATCTATTACTATTAAAATAACGTATACGTAGTTTAGAAACAATCGAATTAACAATATAATTAATAGGTACATATTATTCGAATAATTACTATAATTGTACACTTAATATTATTAACATTTATATAATAACAATTCATAAAAACGGAATGTATCGAAATAAATAAAAAATATTTAATTCGAGCGTATTAACAAAAATAAAATTTGATCAAAATTTATCGACATAAATATAATATCAATCGATCGAATATATGCAAACACAAAAATGTATAAAAATAAATAAATAAATAATATATAACTTGTGTGTTTAAATACTTACGATCGATAATAGCAACACGTAACAGAGTTCGTTCCCACGATGTCCTCGAAAGATCTAAGATCGACAAAGGTTTGTTCAGTTACTTAGTAGCTGCTGATCGAAACTGTTGTTCTTCCACGTTGACAATCCATCGCAGATATCTTCATCTTAAACTTCGGCATGACAAAGAGATTCTTCGTATTCTAATCGGGATTTATCAGTACCCCGATTCATCTCCTTTATCGTCTGATCCTATCGAGACGCACCATCTCCAAACCATTTAAGATACATGCCGCCCTCAGTTTATTATCCTAAGATACCTTTTCCCCTATTCATTTACGAACAAGAAAAAGGAAAGAAAAGGAAAACTATTTTCGCAACTTTCCTCGGTTTCTTATCAAAAAAAAAAAGAAAAAAACACATAAGCTTTAAGGGATTGACCCATCGAAATCTCTTATCTTTCTTTCGTTACATCACCGCTTTCTTATGTTACATCAATGAATTCGTTCACATGACAAATCGAATTATAATTATACTTCGATAAATTTATTAATGCAAATGCTAATGCTAATCAAAGTTTAAATAAATATATGTAAATAATTTGTTTTTAACATTGCTAATTGTTAAACGAGAAAACAATAAATCAACACAAAATAAAATGAATTCTAATCCGTGTAATATTTCAAATACGAGACACCAAATTTTCAACTTTCTGTCTATTATTATTACAAAAAAAAAGTCTGACAGACCTATCATTCGTATTTAAATAATAATCTTACTTTTTTTTTTTGGAATATTTCACATAAGATCAGCTTTTTCCTATTCCTTCTTCGTATTCTTGGTTGTGGACCAGATATTTGTCCAACCGTAATCGTTTACATTCTATGATATTTAAGTCAATGAATTTCCCGATGTGTCCTTGACACTGTCGAATGCACAAAGTCACCAGGATCGAAAACAATTCGATGATGCACCTATGGATGTTCGAAATCTTTCGTAGGAAGATAAACACGTGGAACGAACTACGTGCGTACTATGTGCGTGGGTGGTAGCGTACTACTGAGTTTCACGTTCCTGTAAAGCCAATCCTGACGATTTCCCCTACTCTTTAGTTTCTAGCTCGCGGCATCTTCCACCCCTTCCAACAAACTCCGCCGCCCTCTGCGAGTCCTCTGCTGAAAACGAGTTTGCGCTCCTGCCAAACTCCGTACTTCGTCCTGAAACATCGTAGCAATGATAGTACTCCTCTATTATTTTCTCTCCTCGATAATCGAAAATTAATCATCCCCTTCGTTCGTCTATTCATTTTCTAAAACGATACCGATTATGTGCGATTATGATATTAAATAAATCTTTTTGAAAAAATCATTTAGTATTTATTCAGGTATTTTGTAAAATCCAAGGTGGGGTGTTTTCTAACGATTCGTTAATTGTTACATTTAAATATTAAAATGAAATTAACTTTCCCTAATAATTTTCGATATATACCTGAAGGATTACTGTTTCTTTTTTTCTTTTTTTTTTCAATCGATATTTCAATTTTACCAACAATAAAATGTATCTTTCATATTCGATGAAATCCGATCCATCATACAATTCGAAATCGATAAAATGTTGCAGAAGTATATCTTGTCTAGAGAAGTTATGCATTAGTTTTCTAGGTAGACTAAGGAAGAAAAATTGCTACGAATCTTTCATCGAGGTATCTTGACATAGTTGATAGACGGGCCACTTACAGACTCTCGACGACAAGAAGCAATAATCCTCGAGGGATTGAAGGGACACCTCTTTACTTACTTTCTTCTCAGGACTTTCAAACGACTCTTCTTCTTTTTCTTCTTCTTCTTCTTATTCTTCTTTTTCTTCTTGTGTTTTCTTCTATTCATTTAAATTGGTAACCAGAAGCCCTGCATTTGCAACAAAAAATTTCATTAAAGTTCTTTGCAATGTTTATAGAATGTTAACGGAATCATTTATCAAGAATATTATCGTATTTTAACATTCATACTAATTCAATTATTATTTAAATATATATTTAAACAATATAATATATTAATTTGTATTCATTGTAATATTAATTAAAATTAAAATTAAAATTAAATTGAATATTTGCATTATCGCAGATTAACGATTATCGTAAAAATTATAATCATAATTATTGTCATATAACTCTATATTTCAAATATTATCTAATCATTCTAAAATCAGTATAATAATAGAATTATAATCTAACTCTATAACAAAAGAAAATTTATTTTCTAATAGTTGCATGAAAGTACCTAGAATAGGAAGGTCCTGACAAATGCTTAGGATTATAAGAGAGTTTTCGCACAGATTCATACACAAACATACACATACACAAATAATACAAAGATCACAAACACAAGTTTGTAAAGTCCAGGTTGTGGTAAGATTTACTCAAGCCACGAATGTAACAAAAGAGATCAGTATGGCCAACTGATAGATTGATTAAATCATTATATCTATATTCTTTCTATCTCCCTCTCTCATTCTAATACCTTCCTACTATTATAGAAAATATTTCTCTTTTCTCTAATCTTATAAACTATATCTACCAAGTTGATCGTTATAAAATTAAAAAGATATATACATCTTTCCCTCTCTTTCTCATTATTTTCCCAAGAGTCTCATAAAATAAATGAATTGTTATTGTGCATAATACTAAAGTAAAAAAAAAAAAAAGAAAAAAAAAAGAAAAAAGTAAGGAATAAAAAATATTTATGTATTTAGTCTGACACTGTTGTAACCGTTAAACGTAATAAGTACACATAAAACACGTCGTATACTCTCTCTCTCTCTCTCTCTCTCTCTTTCTCTCTCTCTCTCTCTCTCTCTCTCTCTGATACTATTTGTAATAAATCGTTGTAATTGAACTAAAGCTCTTTTAGCATCTCTCGAGGACCGATAAAAGCAAATTACATATGCGAATACTCGCTCGTAATTGAATCTATGAGGCCTGAGGGATGGGGTATGAGGATGAGGGTGAAGGTGGTAGAAGTTGTGAGGGGGTAGAAGAGGATAAGGGTGGGTGAGGGTTGAAAACGAGTGTGCTATCTCATTGTACATAACTTATTACGAGTAATAAATCCCGTTGAGAGTACGTATATCTTGTAGGTATGGGGAAAGTTGAGAAAAAATTGTCAAGATAAATGGGCAAGAAAAGGAAGGAAAAAAGGTTGGGTAGAGGAAAAAAAAAATAAAAAGAGTGTATATACACCGGTAACGCAGAAGAAGAAGAAGAAGAAGAAGAAAGAGAAAACACGTCTTATACTTTAAACTCAAGTGAGATTTACAAAACCAAGGAAGAAAATAAACGTTTCGTACGAGAGTTAGTATCGTCTGACTCGTCCACAATTTTGCAAACTCGTCGACAAAATTTACGATTCACACGAGTTTAAACCAAAGCGTAAGGTCTCGACACTATGAAAAAACAAAGACTGCTTTTGCAGTATTACGTGCGTGGTTTAGCGAGAGATATATTATATATGGTGTTGCTTTCTTGTCTTCACCTTATATCTTTTTAAGCGAGAGAGAGAGAGAGAGAGAGAAGGGATGGAATATAGTTAGCGAAGCTCGTTAATAAAAGCTCGTTTATTCGAAAAGGGATCATAATTATCTAAGGATAATTAAATTTTCTTACTCAATTTTTTTGTTTTATAATTCATTTCATCATATTTCCCCTTAAATATTACTTTTATTTTTTCTCTATAAAGAAAATTCTATAAAGAAAATAAATTTTTGTTACCGTACCGTGTTGTATTCTACAAATTTGAATTGACATAATATAATATATTACAAAAATAACTTATTATAATTATGTTATATCAATCATAAAAAATATATACAAACACCATAACTTCGACATTTTTAGATACGAAAAAAAAAAAGAAACCTAAGATTCACCTAAAGGGTGTTCGAAAAAATTCCGAAGAAGTAAACACTTAGAATTGAAAATGCTTACACAATAAAAAACCTATATCTTTCTGTCGTATTTTTTGGTGTTTTATTTTTCGAACCTCTTTAGACAATTTCTTTTCCCACGATTTAACATTAAAGATGCTCAACGTTAGATGTCTCCCGTAAGGAGTAATAAAGTTCGACAAGGGAAACGCCTCAACTGTGGATTGTTCTTAGTTTACACAAATCTTAGGATAAAAGTTTAACAGAGAAAGAGACGAGTGAGTGATCTTATTGTCAGCCGTTATCATCAACAACCCTCTCTTTCCTACCCTACAACAACTCTCTCTTCTTCCCCTAAAAGAGCCAACGTAATTCATGTCGACGAGACGACTTCCAACTTTTATTTGGCTAGACTGGATGGCGCCTCGGCTCCGATAATCTGGCCATTACTGGAAGATACACTGACAAGAGGAAAGGAAAGGGGGACGAATCATGAAGATGTGTATATACGTGTTTATGTATGTGTGCTATGATGAAACGAAAGCAAGAGAGAGTGAAAGAAACTAAAAGAGAAATATATATGTAGAGAGAAAGATAGAGAGAGGGAGGGGGGAGTGACAAAAGTGCAAAAGAGAAGCAAAATCTATATATGTGTATAAATATGTATGAGTAAAAGAGGGATAGAGATAGAGAGAGAGAGAAAGAGAGAGAGAGAGAGAGGTGAAGGAATTATCGATCCAACCAAATCCTTGCTACCGTCACAAATAGGTACATGGACCCATTTCATATCCATATCTATCGATTGTATCTCGTTATGTTGCATAACACGCGAATGAATTACCGTGAATTGTATCTCCTAGGAATGATAGAATTATTCTATGCCGACGATGAAGTATCGGTTTATCTAAAGGTACATCAACATTGTTAATGATCATGCAACTCCTATCGTAAGAATTGAAATATTGAATTTATCATAGAAAAAAATCTAACGAATTTCCTTATAACACGATATTAAAAAAAAAAAAACAAATTTTAATTTCAATTCGCGTTCATAAACATTTGTTCATAATTAGAATCTAAAGAAACGTTTTAATGATTGATGAACGAATATTCGATTTGTGGTCAAATTTGCATAATCTATAATATTTATTGTATATTATAGTACATGTGTAATATTTGTATATAACAGGTAGTATGAAGATATATGTAAATACGATGAAATACGTAGAAAGTAATAAAGTACTAACTCGAGAGATGCGACGTGTCTGAAACTCGACGGATAACAGAAATGCACTGCACTCTCTCACATCATCTTGCAGAAATTGTATGCTTAGTGAGAAACATCAGAAACATCACGTGTGATTTCAACGGCAAAGCTCTTCAAACGTTTCCAAGGACTTACTTATATACTATTCCAGGTAGAAAATATTTATATGAGAAAGAGTAAGATAGATGACGATAAAGAAATTACTCGTCAAAGTAATAACATAATTTTCATACTCAAGTATCCATGTCACAGAAATTTTAGATTAATTCATATAGGAATAAAATTGTTATCCTATTTTACTGATTATTCGAAATAAGAATTCTACGATTTTACAGACTTGTTTATTCCTATGTAAATATCATTTATTTATTTGTAAAATCTTAAAATAATAAAATTGTACCATTACAGTGTCATATGAACAGGTTCCAACCACTGTAAAGGTTTCATTTTAATTTCTATAATTGTGGACTGAAAAATTATTATTATTTAAAATGAATAAATTATTTTTTAAAAATATGTTTTACTTTTTTTATTTAACGGATAGTAATTAAAAGATTACGTAATTTGGATTTAAAATAAATGACAACATTCAAGAAAGTAATATCAACGAATCGAAAGCATTGATAAATCGGATTCCGTAACGGCAAATTTAAGGACAATTCCTGATAAAGAAGAGATAATTCGGGTAGAATGCTTTTGTCCTCGCGGAATAGCTATAAATTGAGATATCCTATCGGAAAACGGCGTTGTCCCGCCTCATTCCGCTAGACTGAATCTGAAAATTCGTTTCGATGTTATGACAAAAGAGAAAGGAAAGAAAGAAAGAGAAGAGACAGTAGGAAAGCTCAAAATTCTTTTTTTTTCATTTAATTTCCCCTCTCTATTGTCCTTACTCAATCTCACGTATGAATGTATGTTCGTCATTATGTGTACCCAAAATGCATGTGTGTATGTCTATACGTGTGTAGATATATAAGATCCTAATAAATATTTTTTATACTTAGGATAAATAGATTTAAATGACTCTTATTTTAAATTGAAGCACACACTTTTGTCTACGTGTAAAATACTTCTTCGAGTAATGAATCGATTTGCATAGATTGAAAAAATGGCAAAGAAAAGATGGCGGTTCAGGGAAGCTAGCAATCCCTGGCGGGTCAGGGACCAACCAACCTAAAAAATGCAACCTTCACCTCTATTTGGTAAATAGCTTTTGTCATTACTCTCTCTCTCTTTCTTGCATTATATTTAAATGTAATTTTATCGGTTTAAATACATTCGCATTTTTATTTGAATAGCGAAGACTGATAACATTTACATTTCTCTCTAATGACTATCGTTTTTATCGATCTTAAAAAGAACGTTTACATTATTCCCTACGTGTTTCAAAAACAATAATCCCTTTTTCCTTTAATCCGAATAAAAACTAAATAACAAAATAAGAATTATATTTAGTCGGCCAAGAAATATTTTTTATAACATTATATTTATTAATTACATTTAAATAAATAATAATATAAGTATTTTATATTCAAATAAATAACACGCGCGATTGGATATTGTATTAAAAAAATTATTTGATATTTTTGATTAACCCTTTCGTTAAACGACTCATATAGGGGTAATATTATCCGACGATATTCGTATGCACCAACAAATTTATATAAAACCAATAATACCCGCGCCAAAGCATGCCATAACGTTTTAAAATATAAAAAAAAAAAAAACTTAACCTTTTAAAGATTTATGAAAAGTCTTCAAAGTTTATAATTGGTAATAGATAGCAAACAAAGTGTCATACATTATAGTTGAATAACAGTTATTTCGTATCGTCCATCTTCCATATCGTAATTCGCATACCTTCGTGGACATGTGGTGATATCATATTAGATGCAGCCACACACAAAGACAAACATGTACGTATATATATATAGATTGAATTCAGAAATAGGAAAACGTTATGTAGCAAGAGTAACTATGGAACATAACTACCACCATCGCCACCACCATCACCATCACAAGCATCAGCAGCACCAGTGCAGAAGCAAAAGCAGCAGCCATTCATTTCATCAGGTTGCAGCCTGGTGCTTGGGATAAGGAGTTTGCGACTTGAGATGTAAATTTAAGTGGATACCACGCTCGATGGGATCAACACAGACTGCGTGGACAACTTCCTGCGAGTCTCTGTGTCTGCTTCCAACTGCAATATATAACAAGCTCAACACTATGCAGATGAACGCGTTTTACAACGACAATCATCATCCTTCTCCCTTTACGTAATTAACTGAATTCTAACTAAGTACGTTTGCATGTTACTTCAAAGTAATTAATGAATTCATTAACCACACATCTTTCATAAATTTTATTCCTAATTTCCAATCTGATAATAATCAAGGTAGAAGAACAACAGTCACGATGACGTTTAATATGATTTCATCATTTTTCAAAATATTGTATTTTTAATTTCCTGACAATTCTTCAAATTCTTTTTTTTTTTTTACATTTTTCCTAACCCTTTCTCTATTAGCAGCCCTTCAAAGGTATCGTATGAACGACCGACTCATACGAGAGTCGTATGAAACAAACTTTTCAAATAATACTATTGAATAACAATACAGATTTAATCAAATCAAATCTCGATCCTCATAGCGATTTAAAAAAAAAAACAACGATTTATCAAAAAAAAATCATTGATTCCAATCCTTTTCTATCTTCTTTTTTTTCTTTTTTTTTTTTTGAAATTCCAAACAATTTTAGAACTCTGTTCGTCGTAATATAAATTTATTCGCTTTGAAAAGGTACCGTAACGAATACTTTTTATACGAAATAGCATATAGAAGAAGAAGGTTAATTGGCTACTCGTTATTTTTCGCTTTGTACGTTCGGGGGTCGAGTTTGAGGTCAGTTAGCAACGATATCGGAAAACAATCGAAAGCTTCCCTCCAATACAACCGTATTTACACTCACACACATATATATATATATATATATATACAGTAGAAAATGTAGCAGAGGAATAAAAGAGGCAGAAAGAAAACGTAGCGTGTTCAACGAAGCGAATTGTCTCATCCCTTTAACGCGTGTACTTCCGATTTCAAGACGACCAAAAGTCGAACTGCAGAAAAGGGCATCGCTCGCACAAAACCTCCGTTTAATTTAGGTCGTATTTCCTTCTCCCTTAACGACACACACACACGCGCGCGCGCACGTATATTGGTTGGGGGTAGATGGATATATATATATATGTGTATATATACACATATACACATATATATCCGCTTCTTCGATTCCTTACCCCCGCGTGTAACTTCGTCCCTGACTTTCTCTCGTTTTTCCTCGTTTCTTCTTTTCTCATGTGGTGGGTGGAGAAGGAGTAGGAGGAAGGGAGGGAAAGAAATAGAGAAAGAAAAATTATCTCGGTCCGTTAAGAGAAAAAGGCGAACGACAACGACGACAACGTTTCTACTGGTATGGGTGTGTGTGGATATAAAATACGATCCTAACTGAGAAAACTAGGACCAGTTTCGTACTTATCTGACTTGGACCACAACCTTCGTCGTTGAGATAAGATCTCTTTTATATTTTTGCTTCCTTTTTTTTCTTTTTAGTTGTAGACGGAAAAGGATTTATTTTAACAAATTAAAGAACAATGATTATGAAGGTAGGATTAAAATTATTTAATTAAAATAACATAATTTTTGTATTACTTTTTCTATTGACTGATTGTGAGATTCAATGTTTGTAATCAGTTGAATTATGAGGATAAATAAATTCAGATAAAAATGATGAGAGAATAAAAAAAAAAGAAAAAAATGATTTACGTGTAACTAACGTCTATAACTCGAACATCTAACGAATAATCATTAGAGGATTTAATATAACACCCCAGGAATCAGTTTTATCTTTAATCTGTGGCAGCAGTATATCGTTCACTGAATAGACAGCTCGTATATTTGTGCACGTGCGAGTCAGTTCATTAGTACCTGCTACTCACGTTATTGATGCCCCGATAGTTCTCTTATTGGCATCCAGTTCGTGGAAAATATTTTGACCGTTTCGCGTTTTAAACGAACGTTTCTGTCTGTCTCTCTCTCTCCCACTCTCTATCTCTATTTCTATCTCTATTTATTTATCTATCTTTTCTGTTTTTATTCGTCATGAATAATTCACTTTTGCAATTGGTTTTTCTTTTCTACAATTTTTGATTATTTCCATTTTGTATCTGAACTCAAACCCGTATTTACTTTAGACTTTTAATTTTCTGATAAACAACGAATTGATTTCATTCCAACGAGACTTCAAATTGATTATTGATAAAATGATTACACATAAAAATAATCAAAATGTTCACGTAACGCATACCCAAATACAAATAATAGAAACGAAAATGTCAATCATAATTGAAAACATAGAAGTTTGGACGTCGTACACGAGATTACTATTAGCAAAGGTATATGTTCGTTAAATTATCCTTTCAAAAGTACGGATGCGAGAATTAGCGCGCTAACCAACCGGAATCTGCATTTCCTACATATGAAACTTTAGCCACAAACTCTCGGGCAATCAGAAATACATTTCTCGACTAACAGTAATATCCGGAAAACAACTTCACAATTATTTTCCGAGTAGAAATTCGAATTTAAATATACAACAAAATGAGAAGATCCCGTAATAAAGTTAAAACCGAAGTGAGAGAAGAGGAAACAAACTTGGAGGAAAGTTAACGAGAAGAAAAGGAAAAAGGAGAAATAAAAAAAAAAAAAAAAAAAAAAAAAACTAAAATCGATGAAAAATAAACGACGACTCGTGCCACATCGGTTTCTCGTGTAATCGAGGGAAATATCGAACGACTATTTCCGCCTAGCTTGATTAAAATTCCAATTTTCTTCTCGAACGTGTTATCTATATCTACTATTACTACTTTTTCCTCGTTCGATAATTAAATTATTATCGATTATTAGATATCTCTCTCCCGTACGTTTATTTATATGAAATGTAAATGACATTTAATATTAGAATTACATTTCTTTTTTGTTCTATTGTTTTTGTTTTCTATCACTTTTAATGAGATACATTTTTTCGAATCAATGTGTGTCGATATAAAATATACAAAAAAATCATTTCAACTCCGATGAGATTTAAATCAGATTTCAACGAATTGTTGTTTAAATATATCATTACATTGTATATATATATATATCATTTGTCGTGTTTGAATATTTAATTTTAAATTCTCATAAAAAAAAAAAAATAAAAGGGTTCCCACGACTATTTTTACACTCGTAAGTGTCTTCTGAATCGAAAAAATTTAATGACATTGATCTAGACTGTGAAAATAACCTAATATATAATTAATCGTTCATATATTCTCTTTCTCTCTCTCTCTCTCTCTCTCTCTCTCCCCCTTTTACCTTAAGCGCAATTAATAAACGTGCCTCATCCTCGAAATATATCTACCATTAATAACCCCTGAACTTTACTTTAAATTTGTTGTTTTTCTCTCTAAAGTAAACCATATGGGTATTTTCGTGCTACAATATAGATTAATACTGTAATATAGTAAACTTCATACTTCTTAAATTTTATTATATTTTTTATCACACACACACACACCACCCACCGCCGACCGCCCACCCACCCACCACCCACATACATACCGCATACCGCCTACCGCCCAACAACCACCGCAACATACACACACACATACACACACACAGATCTGCTCCATCAATTCATATATTATTTATAAATCAGTAAAGAAGCAGAGAAACGAACGGCCGCTTAGTCACTTGCAATATTTGAAAACTTTGGTTGATCAACTGAGAGGAGACTTTCGGCAGAAACAACCTAGCACAGCTTCGTCTTCACAGAGCACTTCTGAAGTGATCAGACTAAATGGGAAGCTGCATGTTATTTTGATGGGACAAAAAAAAGATTGCAAGGTTTGTTCCCAAAGAACGTCTGGCTAAAGGTGACAAACTGTGTACTACTGTTACACATGCCCCGACAAGCCAAGAATGCACATTGGAGATTGTTACATAAAATATCATAAGAAGCAAAATTATAGAACATAATTTTTAATAAATGTCTTCCATTAAGTTAAAAAAATATGTATAATTCAGTATTTTCTCTCGTCCAAAATTATAATTCTTGATGATAAAGGTTCATAGGGAACTTGGACATGAAAAGAAGTAGAACTTAATTTAACTAAGTTGGACGTTTCGTCCCTTTATTGGGACTTCTTCAGCAACTTAATCTTTAAAGTTCAGCGTCTTTTTTATTTAATTCGACATACATTTCTCTTTATGTTAATATTCCAAACACAACACATCTAAATTTCGTTAATTTGATCGTTATTATTCAAAAACCTCAACAAAACTACTACTTCTTTTCATGTCCAAGTTCCCTATGAACCTTTTGTCATCGAGAATATGTATAATGTTATAATATACGAGTTTAAAGTGTTTTATTGTGTCTAAAATTATTTTAAGTTAAGAATAACGAACTCATGAAATAAGCGGGAGCGGGTGATTACTCTCGAATTGCTGGTTCACCCGATAGAAAAGCGCCACGAGCGTAAAGGGTTAAAAGTTTTAAGCTGATTTAAAAATATTAATTACTCTTTTTCCTGATACTTTAGGTTATATATAATTGTCTTTTACGGATATTAAAAATACATGCTTGAGAATATTTTTACTATCCGAACTAATAAATTGGCGTGAAAAATGTCATTTTTAAAATTACTTATATTTTTTTTTTGCAATTTCATAGGTATATCCTATTCTACTTGATAATGAGTGACGTTCGAAGTTTTCTAACATGTGACTCGTCTCTCGATGCAAGTAATCAATTAATTCAAATGGAAATTATACGTTTTATACGAGCAGTCGATCTTTTATCTTCTTCCTTTTTCATTTTTCTTTTTTATTTCCCCCTTCAGTTTTTTCTTGATCGACTTTTCACGGTATTACACGTTGATCCAAACACACACAAGTTTTCTACCGATTATCAAACAAAAAAAGCTTACGATACTTTTACCCGAACCGATCAAACACACGTGGCTTTACTTAATAAAGTTCTTTGTTGTTTAGAGAAAAGACGTATCGGTGTTTTTATTACCGCGATGATTTATTTCTGGAAAAAGTCAACTAACTTTTCTTCGAGAATTCCTAATAAAAAAAAAAAATAAAAAAAATAAAAGTAAACCTAATTTTTTCTTGAAAAATACACGAACATGATCGTTCGAAATGATTTTCAAATTATTTTATCTACTTACGAATTAATAATAATTTCAACAACAACAACAACAAAATATATAATTATCACATTAACAAAATTTTAATCAATGTTGAAATTAGAAAATCTGATTGAAGATGGAAAAAAAAAGACGAAAAATTCAAAAAGAAATGTTATCGTCGATAAAATTCAATTTTCAAATATCATCTAAATAGCTCGAAAATTAGGTAGACTCTTAGACTATGCTCCTATTGTAGAATTCAATGATTTCTCTATTTCTCAACAGAGGTAAGTACTCGAGAAGATCTCCTTTCCTCTCTACGGAGTCCACGTTAACACGAGGACCACTTTCCAATGTCGTCTAACTTATACGATCCTTTACCTACTTCTCCCCTTTTGTGTTTCTGCCAATTTCAATTTAATGGAAAACTGCACAAGTAACGAATTCATGTATAAACATGCAGAATAAGTCAAATGTTCCTAAATCCTCTATAAAAGATCTTTCATCTTTATTCACAAACACACACATACACACAACAATCTTTTTCAAATTAATTTATATTAAATTGAATTACACTGTAATTTTAGAAAATTATTCACAAGCTTCATTTATAAAATTAACAAATCCAATTAAAATACTAAATGATCAGAAAATAAGCTAATTGATTTGACATAAATTATCTAGAACATTTGTGTGTGTGTGTGTGTGTGTGTTCCACCGTAAATATATAAAAATTAAAGAAATAAAATTCCGATAAAATAATTTAGTTTAAAGATCAAATTTGATCGAATAAAGGTAAGCAAATTTTGCACACTTTTAAAACGATACGCGTCCTATGTGCATCTATGTGTATGTGTGTCTATGTTTCTAAGGGAATTAAGGAATAGAGCAAAAGGGAACACAGGATCCATTTGTACGCAGTCGATACGGTCTGTCTGAGTCTACCTTGCAAGACGCATGAATGCTTGTTGAGAAGAACGTGCCAAGAATTTGAAACATCTCCATAATAAACGAACGGATGAAGCGACAGTAAAAAAAAAAGAAAAAAGGTAGGGAAAATAATGCCGATGGAGTTCTCTGTTCTGAAAAATGCTATGCAATCCTATATCATATATTTCATCCCTGTCAGTGAATGAAGATAAAACATAACAAAATTCTACTAAATTCCACGATTAATTATGTTCATAAATTTTCATCAAAGACATCCAATAATATAAACTCCAATAATTGAAGTATTAGAAAGAAATTCAAATGAGGATTCTAAAGGGTGTCTAAAAGAAGTAATAAAACCCAATTGTGTGTTTGCTATTGATGAATTAATTTTTACGTTATAGGCTTATTAATTATTTTTTCAATTAAAAGACCAAAAGTATGTCATATCAGATGACTTTTAAATGTTCCCGATAAATCTTATTAAACGTAATTCGCGTAAATTTTTTTAGACGCTAAATTCGACATCGAAGCAGATATTTGCTTTTGTAGAAAATGAAACGAAGCGTGTAACACCGATAAAAAGAAATCTTCGGCTTTGTTCTAAATAAAAAGAAAAAATGTAGAAACTCATCAAAGTATCAAATTGAACTTTCTTTCGTATTCCAATCAGATAAACGTTCATGGAATTCACAGTTTCCTCTCTTTCTTTGAACGTTCTCTTAAATGCCACTTAGGAACGCAACTAGAAAAATATCAAGGAACAATTGAAAGGATTGGTCAAAAAAAAGAAATAAATCTTTCGAAAAAGCTATAAAATTTTACGGATTCTTTATCCTATTTTCTATCATCGATTTATTCGAGGAAAGTCGGGATGGGGGGGGGGTTGATGATCTTAAAAATCGAAGACAATATATCCAAAAATCAAATTCTAATGTCTCTAATTTCAATTAACGTGTTGAAAAAAAAAAAGAAAATATTTTATATAGAAATTGTGTACGTTAAAAAAAGAAAATACGAATTGTTCTGACAAATTTCAAAAGCAGACACGAAACTTCTACGTACCCTCTTATCGATCTACCCTTTCGCAATAAATTCAATCAAATCACAGTAGGAAAAATATGAAAAGTTTCGTACAGGATTTTCGTATCAGCAGCCACAGGGTGGGTAGGGACTTGGTGATTCGACGACAAATGCAGGATATGCAAGTGGTGTCGATGTTTACGGAGCTCTTGTTGTCGGGCATTTCGCACTCCAAAACTCGTTTCGTGTTTCTACGAATATCGTGGATACAGTATACGGGAAATATCGTCTGTTTATCGGATGAAACTTTTCTCTTAACTTAGCCAAGTGGAAAGTTACACATTAATATAGTATATCCGGGTGTGTAGTATACGCGTATGCACACGTGGATTATTTTAAACTATCACAATTTTTTGTCTTATTTTTTGTCGAACGAAAAATCATATTTTACAAAACTTTGTATAATGCTGAAAAAAAAATTATCGAAATGAAAATCCCAATTAAACAGAATATCCAATATGTCTGGTTATGATTGAACTCGATTTTCGCATGCTATAAACATTTCCAATTTGGCACCGTAGGAGACAGAGAGAGAGAGAGAGAGAACAGGACAAAGTCACATATGGGTAACTAGTTAGTTAGGTAGATAGGTAGCCTAGTTTCCATACGATACTCGTCATCCCTACGCCAGTGTTATTTCCAGGTTGAATCGTGTATTTCATCGTGAACAACAGACCCAGTGTATTTCATGCGCTTGAATTTCAACCATGCGCTATTTCGATCTGCTACACGCGAATCATATATTTGCATCCCGACCTGTATCACCAAAGCGTTGCTTAACTACTGAAACGTTTGACAAGAAATTATTTATCAAGTTTTTGTTTCTCATTTTATTACCGATATTCAAATCTTCGTTCGTAAGACATTAAATGATTCCACGATTCGATAAATTGTTCTAGAATATTGATTTTCTTTTTAATATTATTTTAATTAAAGCTAAAAATAAGATTATAATAATATTTCATTGTGTGATATGAAATATTGTAATAAACTATTCTAACAATAAGATGCATTAAATGTTCTCAATTTTGCATTAACATCTACGAATCTAAATGTATATATACACGTGCATGGAAACTATTGCAACACACATATACGCACATATATGTTTATTCCGTATAATCAGCTTACATCTCGCACTGACGAGCCATTGGACTATACATTTGCATTGTATTTCCTGTTGAGATACGTATATAAGTACATACATTAGCATCAGACCTAGAAACATATATATATATGTATATATTATATTACATATATATATACAATATATATATATTGTATAATGCTCCAATATTACACAGTATTAAAATATGTCGATAGAAATATACTGAAAAAAAGTAACATTTCTTTTAGTTTGTATTCATATACTTATTTCAAATATTTAACAAATCTTATTTCTATTCCTTTCCTTTTCAGCTACTCAATTGTTAACATATCCTATTATTAATATACAACATTTTTATACATAAATAAGCTAAATTTTGATGTTATATAAAATGTAGGTATTAAAAATAAGAAATTGCTAATATATTATTTGACGAATAGTTATTCATAACATATTCCATATAAAATATCAGTTCTTTATCAAATATCAGTACTCTACCTGCTTTTTTCCCCATCAGATTTTCGGATAAACGTACTACATAGCGCTTTATCGATAAGCTTTTCTCCTATCTTTCTATACCTTTTTATGAATTCTCGATACTTTATCCTCCTTTTCACATCCTCGTATAGACATACACACTTACACAGTATATTCAGTCTCTATTCTTCAATAATGCCAGTGAGTAAATGTGTACTCTGTAGTATACACGATTCAGTATAGTATATAATTATGTAAGATTATTTATATGTGTACATATATATATATGAATCCATATACGTATGTATGTGTGTTGTTAGTATTGTCGCTCTTTATATCACGCATATACAAAAGTTAGTGAATCATTTACATATTTGAATAAGCTCTCGTAACTAATAATCTTATCAGGAAGCATCGTATGCTAATATTCACTAAACGTGTGCACTCATTTACGAGAATCTAATTATCTAGTAATAAATGATACATATCAGTTAGAACACAATAACATTGTTAAAAAGATATTTATCACATGAAAATAATATAACAATAATTTTAATAATTATAAAAAGTTATAAGAAAAAGAAGGAAATTATTTATGTGTTTCCTACACCTTTTTCATCTATTATTAATTGTATATAATTATTAAAATTGAAGAATGTAATAAATTCTCACCTTTCAACGATGCAGTTACATTTCGAAATCTTGAATTCTCTTCAATGATCCTTTCCTCGTTAAATTTTCAACTTTTCGTTATATTTATTAACTCATCATTCGCCAATCAATAATTCATCGAACATTATTTTCTCTTTCAAAAAAAAAAAAAAAAAAAAAAACTGAATATAAAATTCAAATTTCTTTTCGAAATTATTTACACGCACTAAACAATAAAAATTGATTAATCTAATTATCGATATCGAAACTAACAATCAAACGATAATCATTGGCCGTCAATAACGGCGCGAAATTCAATCCGATTCAAACGTCCTCTATTATCGTATTAATTTGAATTTCAATTAAATTTGTGAAGGAAACATTTTACAAATCAAAAAATCTTAGACAAAATACTACGGCACTCGCGAATTACTGATTATCTTCTTTTTTTTTTTTTAGCTTTTCGTACACCCGAATACATTGAAAATAATGGACAAAGGAATGATTGTAAAATATATAAAAAAAAAAAAAAGAAAAAAAAAAGAAAAAGAAGGAAATCAACACAAGGGAATTCGAAAGGATACGCGAATTTCTGCAATGCTGATTCAAATGTGCGTTCATCACGGTCTCAGGTACACTGCTGAACTATTCGCCCTGCAGTAAACCTATATACAGCAAGCTGCTGCAAAATTCGCGTGGGCGATTCTACATAGTTCTGTGCCCACGCTTGATTGACTATATACATGTATATACACATATATATATATATATATATATATATACACAAAGTGAGACGCCACTCTGACTATATCACCTAAATATCTCCTTTTTTTACAATCGTATTAAATATGATAACTTCAATGAAAAAATTTGCATTATTGAAGGGAGGAATCTAATAATTGAAAAATAAGTGTAGAGCATAAGAAAAATAAACAAAAAAAATGATCCGCATAAACATTCTGACTATTTGTTCGCGAGATATTCGAATAATATTTAAACGCATATACATTTATTAAATATTAAATAATTTCGATTTGATATTCTATAAAACGAAAATTTTGCACAAGAACGTTAAGACACATATACATTTATTTAAACAATAACATAAAAATGATAAAAATGATAAAATCAGAACGTTACAATCTTAAATTTTTTTCATTAGATGAATTATTCCCTTTATACACGTGCGCAACATTCGGAAAGTCATATAAACAACTTTCAATAAAAGTATTTTCACAGACGAGAAAGTGCCAGTCTCAAGGTGGATTTCGAAGCGGACGGAGCTTCCAACAGATATTCCGAGCTTTTTAACCGCAATAGACATTTCTATTGATTAATTAGCAATTATTTAAATATTTTAATACACTCTCTTTATATTTCAGTTTGTTTTAACATATATATATTGGTTGAAATATTACATTACCTATTAACGTATTTTAAATAGAAAATAATTTTGATATATTTTTCTTTTATGTTTTTAGATGACTTTTTTAACTTGATTTTGTTACTGAGCCAATATACAAACATAAAATTTCCCGATAACATACATTATTTTATATCAGTTTTTTGTTAGATTTCGCGGTAAACGTATTACTTGCGAATAGGTGAAACTCTTAGGGTGGGGCCTAAGAGTTAGATTTCTTAAAAAACGTTCTCGGTTAAATAATCTTACCATTGAATTCACCACTGCGCAGGAGCGGTTAAGTAATCACATAAAAATGATAAAAATACTAAAATCAGATCGTTATAATCTTAAATTTTATTGATTAGATAGATTATTGATTTTATACACATGCGCAACATTCGGAAAGTCATATAAACAACTTTCAATAAAAGTATTTTCATAGTAGAGAAAGTGCCAGTCTCAAGGTGGATTTCGAGGAAGACGGTTGACAAAACGTATACTCCGAGCTTTTTAACAATAATTACACTTCTATCGATTATTTAACAATTATTTTAATACTCTAACACACTCTCTTTATATTTCAGATTGTTTAAACATATATGTACTAGTATAAGCATTACATAC
>NW_014569640.1:211875-212196 GCF_001313835.1 Polistes canadensis
TATTAACATTTTTTAAATATTAAATGATTTCAATATGATACTCTTTTCGATGAAAAATTCTCCCTCCAAAGTCAGCACTGCACAGAAACGTTAAAGCAAATTTACATTTATTTAAACAATTACATGAAAATGAAAAAATATAAAATCAGAACGTTATAATCTTAATTTCTATTTAATTCAATTAATATTTTCGTTATAGACACATGCGCAACTTTCAGAAAGCCATATAAACAACTGTCGATATAAAAAACTTTTTTATGTGACAACATCTCAGTCTAACAGAAGATTTCGAAGAGGAAGGTACATCAGCAGGTACATCCT
>NW_014569640.1:212632-213220 GCF_001313835.1 Polistes canadensis
AAAGACCGCTTACCATAAACATTATAATGATAATTAGTTTCTTTCATTTTCATAATTAATATCATATTACAATTAATTTCATTGTTTTCCCCTTAATACTACCTTTATATTATATCCCACATTAAAATACTCGATTTATTTTATAGGAACAGTAATCTTGTGCATTCTTTCAGTCATTTTTGACGTGCAGTGCGGTCGGTAAAGCACGTCTCGGTCGCGTCCGCGTTCGCGGTCGCGATAAGAAACTTTTTTATAGTTTTTTATTTTCGTTATCGTCTACTGGTCAACGTCATCCTAAGGGTAGGAGACCCATCAGGCATTCATCGCTGAAGACTACCAGTAAGTAGAATTTCTCTATCAAACATTTTCTACGATAATTTCAATAGTTTTTCATTACGACGGCGATATTAATCGTTCTGTTTGATTTTCTGTTTCAGAACATCATTGCAATCGTGCGCGTAGGCAATGAGGTACTCGAGTGTTTGCATCGTTAAAGAAAAATCGGATGTTAGAGTCAGTGTTGTTCGCCGTATGGAAAAGTTTCGTTTTTTCGGGTAAAGAAACTCCGAAAGTTTCTTTTATTCGGTT
>NW_014569640.1:213801-215572 GCF_001313835.1 Polistes canadensis
TAAGGGTAGGAGACCCATCGGGCATTCATCACTGAAGATTAAAAGTAAGTATAATTTTTCTATCAAACATTTTTTTGATAATTTTTCAATGATTTTTTATTACGACTATGATATTAATTGTTCTTTTTCTTTTTCAGTACATCATTGCAATTCGTGCGCGAAGCAATGTACCGGGAGTGTTTGATCGTTTATAAATATAATTAATATCACGGATTGTAGAAGCACGTTCGCTCGTTAATAATAAATTCGGTCGCGTTTCGCGTTCGCCTTATTTTTGAAAATTATATGTTAAATTAATTGCGAGCAATGCAGTTAATTGCATTTACAGTTTGTTCGTATATAAAGTTATAGTTTTTTTAATTTTAAAACAGTCGCACAGACTGTTCGCGAAGTAGAGTCAGTGAAGTGCATCAGTGAAGTGACCGCGTATGTATCGGGAGTGAAATTTTTCTTTGCATTGACTGCGTGCAATGCAGTCTTTGAAGTAGATTGTAGAGTCAGTGTTTGTACGAGTAATTAAAGTAATATTTTTATCGCGAAATAGAGTCAGTGACCGGGCGTAAATTAAATTCAAATCAMACGCGTATGTAGAGTCAGTGTTGTTCGCCGTATAAGAAAAATTTCGGTTTCGCGATAAGAAACTCTTTTATAGTTTCTTATATTCGTTTACCGCGTTATTAGAGTCACGGGAGTGCGAGGAAAAGTGCATCAAGGAATTCTCCGATGGGTCTGGTGGACGAGGGATGCAGCTGGACCATTTGCTACGAAGTAGGAGTGTTTTGGAGCCANCTGTTCATATTACGTACATGTGTCATTTTATTTTAAAATGCCACATATATGTGATATAACGGTTGGTAACGAGTGAGTCAAAAAATTTAAAGTCCCTCCGGTGCTCAATCATGCCGAGGATGAAAGGTCCCAATCGGCACGAGCTACTGGTTGTAATTATTCCAAAAAATTATTGACGAGCACATGTGTAGTTCCGAAAAAGGAGTAATCCTTTTTTGAAATTGCTCATGAAAACTGTATATTTTATTGTATGTTATATTATTAGTTCAGGATAGGTCTTCTTGTCTCATCGGTTAAATTCATTTAATTAACAGTGCAATTAATAAATGCACTATTTTTTCTATTACGTGTTTCTTTCGCGTTTAGTAGTGGTGAAATCGAATATTAATTTACTCGATTTCGTCCAAAAAAGCATGTAATAAATGTTTTACATGCATTGCTTCGTACTTAGTTTATTTAATCGCGATTTCTTTTTCAATATAATAAATAAATGAGCAAGAAGACAAACCAAATTCGCGAACGGATAGATTCTAGCAATTAAGTGGTGGCTAAAAGCCCAGTTCTTTTATTAGAACAGCCAACTTAATGAAAGAGTCGTCCGAGATTTTTTTAAATTTTTTTTTTAAATTCTTAAAATCTTTTTGAAAGTCATTATAAATGACTTGTAGAGTCATAGCCCGCTTAGATTTATTTAAGAACATTTTATTATATATTAATGAATTTTTAGTTTAGGATTTTCAGCATCTAATTTACTAATCCCCGTTTCTCCCCCCTGTACTTTCTGCGTTCTCATTTATACGTGTGCCCAGGTGTTACACGTATGGGTGAGAAACGGTTAGTATGGGTTTAGTTTTAAGTTTTTACCCCCCCTATTGGCGGCTGTCATTGTGCTAGTGATTGCACGGTGTACATTGCACATGTGTGTGCGCTTAGGTGTGTGCATTGTACATCGTTTCGTGATACGTAACACCGCGCTTATTAT
>NW_014569640.1:217337-253696 GCF_001313835.1 Polistes canadensis
ACATCGAACATTATTTTTCCTAAAAATAAATCGAGTATTAACAAAGTTTGATTTTAAATGATATTTCATTTAAAAGACAGAAAATACTTTAAAGTCATGATAGAGTACAATACCATTCCCGAATTCCCGCTTCAATATCATATCATTTTTTAATTTCCTATTACACACAGTTTCCCCATTTTTCATTCTCCATTTCATTTTTCATTTCATTCGTAGAAACTAATTACTTTATAATGTTTTTTAATATCTCTTTTATTTTTCTAGGTATAATAAGATTTAATCAATAATCGTTGAAACTTAATTTTCATTTTATTATGTTTCAGGATATGATTAATTCCAATGTATTTGTAAGTATTGGATTTTGTTCTAAAAAAGGAACATGCTTTTTCGATGCATTCATTGCATCTTTACAAATGTAAAATAATCCTTTCTTTTTCTTTTTCAGGTTCGTTTCCAATTTTTTTTTCCAATGGGTAGCGGGTAGATTCTTTCTTTGCGAAGAAAGGTCTACTTCAGGGATGCGACCCTGCCCATGCAAGCCATGATTTTTTCCTCCCCCCAATGATAGGGAGAAATCATGTCCTTACCTAGAATTTACCCACCAACTATCATCCCTTCTCCACTTCTTTCCCTTTTTTACTTTTTCTTCTATACTTCTTCTAGGTTCTTCATAATAGTGGATTAGTCCAATCGGGGAAAATTTTCACCTTTAAAGTCTCACTTTTCTCCTTCTCTCCTATTCTTTTTAATATTTTGTTCGCAGGATGAACTATGATGCAGAATTCCGTCTAATTGTAAGAGAGGGAGGAAGCGGATCGAAAGAGGACTGAGTTATGGTAAAAATGGTAGTATGAAATAATTATTTTAACAAATAAATGAAGTATTTTTTAATCCGTTTATTGTTTTCCCCGTAGCATCATATATATGTGATAGTTATTTTTAATGCACTTTCTTTTCTTTTTTTTTTTTTTACAAATATACACCATAAATTATGTACATTTATTTTTATTATATTATATTCTAGGTAAATTGAAAATGATTTAATTAAAAATATTTGTAACTTGCAATTCCCGTATGTGCATATATTGAAATTATACTAAGGTGTGTTATTTTTCAGTAAAATCATCGATGTTATTTCAATTCTATTCATGTTGCATTCCTCGTTTATCACTTTGTTATTTGGCATTCAAACTTTTCTCTTTATTTTCGATAATTATTGTAAGGTTTTTTGGATGTAACTCTTAGGGTGGGGCCTAAGAATGAGGTTCCTTAAAAAATGTGTTCAGTTAGATCATTTTCTTTCATTTCAATTTAATTCGGATGTGGACATCTTCAGGATGCACATCCCTCGTGGGTCTTCAGAAGCGGTTACCTCCTCGTGGTTAGACCCGGGCAATGGTATTTTACTTTCAGTATAATGTTTATCATATTTTACATGCTATACATTCTATTGCAAGTGAAATCCAGCCAAAGACCGCTTATAATAAACATTATAATTGTAATTAGTTTCTTTTAACTTCCTAATTAATATCATATTCTTCTATTCCTTTCCGTTATTCCTTCTATCCATTTAATATAAAGAAACTAATTACTTTATAATGTTTTTTAATAACTTTTATGTATTTACAGATATCAGGGAGTAGTCCCAAATTGTTGAAATTTAAGTTGCGATCTATAAAAGAGCAATGGATAGATAATAGGCTTTTTCTTTCTAAAGAATCATTAATAAGATATCACTTTATACATCATTGATAATGTTGCTTACAAATTTGTAATATATTCTTTACAATTTTACATATCTATTGTCCTACTTTAAAATATTACATATCTATTATTCCACTTTGAATATTAATTAATTTTGATCTTATGTTTCATTAGACAAAAATTTTACTCTCGAAGTTATCTCTGCGCAGGACCGGTTAAATAATTACATGAAAATACTAAAATAAGAGCATTATAATCTTAAATTTGATTTATTAGATGCATTATTCATCAATACATTCGGTACATAGATCATATTCTCCGAGTTTTTACACAACAATAGACACTTTTATCGATTAATTACCGATTATTTTAATACTCTAATGCACTCTACTTATATTTAAGATTGTTTAAAAGTATATACATTTGAATAACTATTACATATCTATTAACATATTTTTTACATGATAGGCTTTGAATTTTTCAGCCTTCGACATGCTAGACTCAGAACTTTTCAACCCTCCTATACAAAGAAAAACTGTGTGTGTGTGTGGTGTTCTTCTTTATAATATATATAAAATATTTTTATGTATTCTATCTGTTTAAATGATATCTCGTACATTGTTCGACCCATAAGCCAAAAATGATTCCATACGCAACTTTAAGGAATACCATTACATCATTGCGATAGCTATTAAAAATTTTCTATATATGTTTCTTATCATTTTAATTATTAATTTTGTTTGGCATAGATGTTTATTTAAATTGTTATTTAAAATAATTAATTTGTTTCACGAGCCGCGCGCGCCCAGTTAGGCATAGTTAGTATATGAGATTTCAATACATAAACAATCACATTGGTGTATCACTGCGTCATCTAGCGTTGTACATGCAGAATTAAAATTCATCATCTTATTTTTTTCAACTCTGTCGGTGCATGCTAACTATTTTTTTTAAATATGATTCAACTCGAACACGTCGATAACACAAACTATCATAAAATGGTTACTAATACATCGCATTGCATATATCTTACATAATGTTGGCCCTTTTGATAATAATTACGTCATTTACATTACGCTTGGTATGTTAATTAGAATAATAAATTATTAGATTAGCTATTGTGAAAAAGTTTTCAATGACATTTTGCAACGGAAAATTTTTCGCTTTGGTGAATTCTCATGTATATTATTATTCTGTCCTACTCCCTATTATCTCTTTATAGGTAGACAGATTTGATTTAGCTAAATTGCCGGAAACGTTTTATTTATTATCACTTATTCTCTTCTTCGTATATAATAAACATCTCTTATATTATTTTTCTTTTTCTTATAATATTTTCTTTATTCTCATAACGTTTATCTCTAGATACGCCCGAACAATGAAATATTCACAAATTCTTAAAAAAGTTCATTTTTATATATAGATTTACTTATTTACAGCCTCGTGGCCCATATCAAACTCTCATACTGTTTCCATGCTTATTCCTAAACTTACAATTAAATTTTTACGAATCTCTTATAAATATATTATTATACATAATTAAAATTTTAAACAATTGATTATAAATACCACGTAAATATATATATACACAATAATAGTAGTAAAATGTTCAATGGAAATAATACGAAAATTATTAATGTCCATAAGATAGTATTGAAAAATCAAATTTTCCGCCATTTTGTAATCTCGATTATTTGAAGAGTCTGAAGTTATTTAAAAAGAAATAAGCGGCATGCATTCAAGACACATTAATGGCAATTGGTGGCAATCGTGAAGAGGTACACAGGGTGCGGCAATGTTCAGTCGATTACTTGCGTTCGTCGTCTCCGTCGTCTTCGCCGTCACTGTTGTCGTTGTCATCGTCGATAGTCGTTTGTCGTCGTCGACAAGATAAGTTAGTTAGAGTGAGAAAGAGTAACAATGCGGCTTGTACTCGTTATTCGTCGTGCTCTAAGCAAAATTATAATTAGTCATTTATAGTATAAGAGCGCGAATTGCGTATAAAAATATATATATATAAATATACACTTATATATATTTTTCATATTTAAATATATAAGAAATTGTGTTTATCGTCAAAGTGGTTAACTCTTGTAGTCGTTGTTCGTATAACTCGTAACAAATTCGATCGTTTATATCGTAAAAAAGAACCGAAAATTTATATTCGTTTATAATTTTAACAGAGTTTACATTTAAATATAAAAAAAGTGTTCATCGTCAAGTGTAACTTTATTCCGATAGGATTATCTAAATTATAATTCGTTCGTTCGTTCGTTCGTTCGTTTATTCGTAGCGCGGCGAGGTTATCGCTTTGATGGTGCATAAGAATAGACCGATGAAAATTCTGTTGTACGCCTTTCGCACGGGGTGTGAGATCATAGTTGAAACATTATGACGGACGGTCGCCCTTGCTACGATACGAAGGATCGTTCCTTCCTTTTTCCTTCTATTCAAAAATTATCCTATAGCATATCGGAAAATAATCAAACAAGAGATGAACGTACGTGAAACAAGTTAAATTTAATAACATTGTCCTTGGTTATTACAAAGTGAACACTTTATTTAGACAGTTAGATTAGTTTTTAAACGGAAGTTATTTTTCGACACGATTTTCACCAACGATTGTTTTAACCAAAAAATCAACGACCATGAAGAAACAATTTTTCAGGGTTAAACAGCTCGCCGATCAAACTTTTTCCAGGTAATCGTCTATCTCTTTTCTTATTCTTCTTCTTTTTTTCATTTTTTTTTATATTTTAAACTTTAAAAAAGCAGATCCCACACTTTCTCCATCTTTTTCTATCTTTCGATTGATTTACCTTGAAATCGAAAAAGTCAATCTAGTTTCTTTTTTTTTTTTCTTTGCTAACTTATCAAATTTTATCTACTTTCCTTTTTTCTTGACAAAAAATATCTAAAGTGAAGATAATATGTAATACGATATTTGTTCAATCATTAGAAACTAAACTTTTTGTTTTTTTTACTAACTTTATAACAAATATCGATAATATATGTTTTCTATAGTATTATTGATATTGCACGTTCAAAGGTTATTGACAGGCAAAAGAAGGAAGATTGAAGAGCATGCACTAAAATAAACCATGAGTCAGGATATCCCAAAAGTAGAGTTATTCTTGTTAAAGCCTCTTCTCTTTAGATCGACTAACATTTTCACTTCAAATCATATGTATCGATCTTGTGCGTTATCAACTTTCACATTTATTTGTTCGATTAATGTATCTTCTTTTATATAGAGCGGGCAAAACAGAAGTTCTTACAGATGATTTACAAGCTGCAGACAAACACGTAGAGCAAATTAGAGCAGCTCTTACCGGTTTAAGTAAAAGACTTGGTAATCCACCTAATCAAGCAATTGCGCAGGAACCTGCATTTAAGGAAAAACGTTTGGTAAATTTTAATAAATTTATTTAAAAACAAAATTATCTAAATGCATTTAATTATGCACTAGATTATATGCGTTATTTTAATATATTTATAACAGTAAAGCGCTTATATATATTTAATATTGTCAAGTATAATTCTATTGTGATCGGTTTGTCTATAGTTATTCGTTTATTTGTTAAAGTAAGCATATAGAATTTATTTCTTATTTATGATAGTATTTAAAGTATTTGTAGTAAGATCGTATACAATAATATGTATATTTATTATAGAGAAAATGCCCCGAATACATACTTGGACAAACAATGTTAGAAAATGCTACAGAAGATGGTCTTATGGGTTTTACTCTTTTAGAATGTGGAAAGACACAAATGTCATTAGCTAATGAGACTGTTGAACATGAAGCAAAGGTTGAACAATATGTTGCAGCACCATTACAACATATCTTAGATACTGACATTCCAAATATATTGAAACATAAGAGAAATTTGGCACGATTAATTTTGGACATGGACAGTGCAAGGACACGCTATCAACAAGCTAGCAAGCATAATGCTGGTAATGAATAAATCTTTTTAGTAATTTATATGCTTAAAAAGAAACATTAAGATTTTTCATAATCCAAAAAGAATGTTTACTTCATATTACATATTTATGAATGTAGGAACCGGTGCAACAAAAGCAGATAGCTTAAGAGAAGATTTAGAAGAGGCTGAATCTAAAGTTGAACAATGTAGGGATCAACTTGCTGCAGAAATGTTTCAATTGATGTCAAGAGAAACAGAACTAGCGCAGACCATCATACAATATGTCAAATTACAAAGAGCATATCACGCAAGTGTTTTACACTGTCTTGAAGATCTTATTCCTGGATTAGAAACTTATATCAGTTAGTATATAGTTTATAAATTTGGTACTTCTGATATATTTGATTCTGATTTTTTGATTCCTTGATTATATTAAAATGTGTATACATTTTATAGATAATAACGAAATGAAACCTGTTTATGGTTATCCTCTTGAAGAACATCTTAGAGTAACAAACAGGAAAATAGCATTACCTATACAATTATGCGTATCCGCATTATTGCGTTTAGGTATGGAAGAAGAGGGTTTATTTAGAGTAGCTGGTGCTGCATCCAAATCTCGCAGAATTAAGTTGAGTTTAGATGCATGCTGTTTGACTTTATCCACAGCTTTAGAATACAAAGATCCCCATGTTATCGCCGGTGCATTAAAGTCTTATTTACGTGAACTTCCAGAACCTCTATTAACATTTAAGTAAGTGTGATTTTCCTAATATAGACCGTTCTATTTATTACGCATTTTTATTATCATTTTTATTTTATTACTTCTTTTTAAAGGTTGTACTCCGAATGGATGGCTGCTGCAAAAATAACACAAAATGAATCTAGATTACGTGCGCTTTGGGAAGTACTGCACAAGCTTCCATCTGCAAACTTAGAAAACTTGCGGTTCCTAATTAAATTTTTAGCAGTATTGAGCAAAAACCAAGACATCAATAAAATGTCACCACAAAACATAGCGATCGTTATTGGTCCTAACTTAATTTGGAGTCCACAAGAAGATATAAATACAATAGTGTAAGCCACCTTTTATTTTTTTTTATTTTTCCTATAGAATATTTTTTAATTTATAATTAATTTATTACATTATATATTATATTATATATATATTAAATATATATCACACATATTATTTCAGAATGAATATGAGTACTACAAGTATTTCTAGTCTTATTGTGGATCAGTTGATTACATATGCAGATTGGTTCTTCCCAGGTGAAATAGATTTTGATCGTGATTTAGAAATTGGAATAGTCAATGGTTTGGAACCTCAAGTGATTGGTATGCGTCGCTGTGTTTCTAACAGTAGTCTGAGCGACCACGGTGAAAGTCCACCCCAAGGTAGTCCAAAGCCTGCCGCTCGTAGAAAAAATAAACCAGCGCCAACACCACCGAGTGGTACAACACCTGATAAAAGTGATAAGAAGTGTGATGATAAACCACCTCCGGCTCCAGATAAGCCACCCAGACCTTTAATGTCAGCTACGCTTAATCGGGCAACGTATAAGGCACAAAAGCATGAAGTTAATACAGAATTACTGACGAGACATGAAACTAATGTAGAAAAAGTTGAAAAAAATCCAGAAATCGAAATAAAACATATAGGATTTGAAGGAATACAAGCTCAGGTAGATATTCAAGCTTCGGATAACAGTGAAAATGTTTCCGAAATGAATATTTCGCAGTTTGAATTGGCTAAGAGTAGTGTTGATACAGAAAAATATAAACTAGATACATTAAATGCAGAGTTACAAAAGTCTGAAAAAAGAAATGTTCCTGTTTCTCTTGATAAAACAATAAATAGTGTAGAAAACGTTCAAACCAAGTCATCTGTAGACGTTGACAATTTGGATGTTTCTTCGCCAAGACCTAAGCCATTACCAACAGAAAAACCTGCTCCGTCTACGTTAGAAAGGAGAAGACCAGTTGCTGCCCCTAGAAATATTACAAACATAACGCATAATGCAGGTCTAATTATTTATTAAAAATTAATACATATTTTTTTATAGTTTTTGTTTGTAACGAAATAATGTCATTTAATTGTTAAAATTCTTATAGATGATACAGTTGAATTACGTAAAAAATCTGATAGCAGCAATGTAACAAATTTAAATGTAGGAGACAGAGCTAGTAAACCAGCAATTCCTGAACGACCTGCTGGTTTGGTTCGTCCGTCAAGTCTCATAAGACAACAACCGCGTCAGAGTAATGAAAATTTAGACACCGAATCAGGAGTAAGTATACGTATGTAACATAATATATTATTTATGTATATCTATTAACGAAAAACGAATTTGATTCACCAAATGTATTTATATTTAATAAGAAAGAAATAGAATAGTTAATTTGGTGGACAAATTTAGCCTTAATGTATTTCTGTAATAATGTATTTACTATACGAATTCAAAGCAAGTATTGCAACCTGGATATTGTGAAATAGGAATGTGTAAGCCGTATAAATAATATTGTTTTCAGTTTTTTACAATTAGTAATGAATCTAAGTATAGAATAGTTATAAATATTATTTTAACAACATGTTACATTTTATCTTGTATTTAAATGAGATAAATATGTTAAATAATATTAAAATGTAATTTTAATAAATCTACAGCCCCTTACTTTGGAAAGGGCACACGTGTACTCTGTGGATAAGCAACAGGTCAGTATAATACAAGTGCGTGGAAATGGCAATGTGTTGTGCAATCCAGGAGAGAGCAATGGCAACACAGCTTCGAACTTGCAGAGAAGTCCTAGTGTGGGTAGTCGACCTTCGTCTATGTCTTTGTATGGTGAACGACCAGAGAAACCTGCAAGACCAGATGTCCCAGACCAGGCTAAGGCACATTCAAGGACTAAATCTGAAGGCAACATTATTGACGTTCAAACACAAACAGAAACTGTAGTTGTGCTTAAGTCACCACAACAACCTGTTCCAGCATCCCCAAGATTTCATCAAAGGCCTCCTAGGCCACAACCACCACCACCTCCACCTCCTTCAACTCGGCCTAAATCCGAACAAGAGAGTACTAATCTTTAAAAAATTCCATCTAAAACGATGGTCCTTGTAATTATCGATAAAGCAATTAATGCATCATCGATTATTTTGCATGTAATGATGAGAGGTGTCTTAGCGTAATGCTATAATATTGTGCGATTAGAAAAACAATTTCTATGAACTTTAAATGAAATATTTATGTAACGCATAACTCTTTAAAAAATATTATACCTGATTTGCATATCTTAACAAATATTTTTTTATGGCTTATCAAATTTTATACATTTTGTTAAGAGATCAAATATATAAACTGAAAATTAGCATAAATATAAAAGAAAAAAAATAATTTAAAATTCGATTTCCTTTTAAACGCGCGTCCCTCGAAGCGCACAAAATGCAAAGTGCATTTAGATAAAATATTCAAGTTATAGCTATTTGATAAGATTATCATTTTTAATATATAACATTGTGAATGATACGTCCATATAAAAAGGAACTTTGACTAACGTGTGAATATTTCTATTGGAATTGAGCTTTTGAGTGATATGTATAGTTAAATGACCCTGTTTTAAGTATAAGCGTGTACATTAAAAGTACATGTTAGTTATACTTGAATTATGCATATATAAAATAATATCTTATACCTTAACTTATTTGCATTTTTTGATCTTTATCATTGAATGATTACAAAACAATGGATGGTTAACATTGTATAATATTCTATTTTTCAAATAATGCGTGAAAATGTTAGATTTCTTTTTTCAAGAGTATTATAAATGAGCAAATATTACTCTTGTTGTTTTATAGCCAAATTTAATATCTGTGCACAAAACACGTATATATATATACAATATATATTCTTTCAAAAATATGTTAAATAATATCACCATTAGCTTTATTTTGAGAAATTTATAGAACAATTAAGTGCAATTGGAAGTAGCACGTATGTTTAAATATATATATGCTCTTTCAATTAAAAAGAAAAAAATATCTATGTTATGTTATATTGCATTATATCATATACAGTTTATAATTATTTAGCAGATGTGATAATGTACATTTGACAATGAGACGAGTATTATTTGTTATAAATTATATAACATGTTTTTATATTATTTAAATTACTAGAAAGATTACGTTAAAATTATTGTAAAAAGTTCAATTCTTATATCAAGTTTTTTTTCTTCTAGTATTATTCCAATGTAATATCGTGCAATTAGTAATTAACTATTTCAAATAACCACGAGAGTATATGTAATATTTTTTCTATCACAAATGAAAATATTGCTTTTACAATTAAATGGTATTCAATGCATTTTAAGATGCGAATGGCAGCTGATCTTGTATTCCCTCAGAGACGTATTTGAATCCTTATATTCTGTAAAAGTGTATTTTTAAATTTAAAAAATTATATGTAATCAGTTTTCTTTTTTCTCTTCTTTTTTTTTTTTTTAAATTTAATTTAATTTTATTATAATATTGTTATGAAAATAACGCAAATGACAAATCATGCATTTACCTAAGGAGTGCTTAGGCTGTGAATGTAATGGACTATTAAAGGATTTATTTGTATATAAATAAAATGTTTCCTTATCAAAATAATCAGAGTATAATAATAATAAATTGCTAAACAATGTAAAGGTTACCAAAATATTATTAACACGTTAAATTTATTGAAGTAGTTAAAGAATATAATCATTACTACAGTACAATTTAATTATACACATAATCATATTTAATTAAAGAATAGCTAGCACTTTTTCATCAGCAACATCTTTTGGTTTCATACCATCATTATCTTCTACAGATTCAGCCCCCATAGAAATTAAATATTCAACCACATCTACATGTCCGCAAGATGCTGCATAATGTAAAGGTGTTTGCCCATCAATATCTCGAGAATTAATATCGGCACCATGTTGTATCAAGTATTCGATAATTACAACATGTCCACGATCTGCTGCCCAGTGTATCGGTAACAAACCATCTTTATCCAATATATTCGTTAATGTAGAATTTTTAAGCAAAATTTCTTGTACTTTTTCTTGGTTACCTTCTTTTATCCAATCAAGAAAAGTTTTATCCGTATCAAGTAATTCTTTTTCTGTATTAGGTAATCTACTAACAGTGATCCATGCACGGGATTCTGTTGCTGCATCTGTTTCCCAGGTAGGATTTATTTTGGCCAATGCACATACATAATTATTCATTGCAGTTTCTTGATCCATTTCACCAAGACTTTTCCATGCTACCCATTTTTGTTTCGCTTGCATTTGATACCAATTCGGTTTGGGAATATTGCATGGGCCAATAGTAGCTTGTTTGTATAGACTATATAAATTAAGTAGTTGTTCAGAATCTAGTTCCGACGCTATGGTTTGTACATATTTTGCAGCTCTGTCAAATGTTTTTTCTATATTTGTTACATCAAAATCATTATTTTCAGCCATGATCAATAGATATGTAATTATTGACTTGTTTAATTTCTTTCAATCATTTTTTGTATTCTTTTATTCTTATATTATAATCGTCTATAATATGATCAGATTGCTGTAATACTTTATCGTACACTGATTTATCAATAAAATCGACAAAGCCAAATCCCCTACTAAAACCTGTTTTCTTGTCAAAAATTACATTCGCTTCATGTACATACCCATATTTATTGAAGTACGATTTAAGTTCATGTTTACTCACGATCCATGGCAACTTATGAACAAATATTCTGTATATTTTACGTGTATTACCCATGATATTAAAAAATAACTCAAGTTGCTTTTTGTATATCCAGCAAGTGAATAGTATGATCTCGCATCAAATCGTGTATGTCAATGTCAGAATCCGAACCAAGAGTAGAAAGGGATATTTGATTACACGTAAGGCCCCACTTAGTTAATAAATGCTCTATAGACCAATCTGCACTACGCTCTTGATAAGTACATAAAAATTTAGCATTCGGATTCTTTTCCAGGAGAAAAGCCACAGTTACAACTATATCTTCAAATAATGTTGGTTCGTAGAAACAGTCAGATGCAAGAATTAAATCTAATGGACCAATGGTAAATAAATTAGAAAGAAATAAACCCCAAGTTATTCCAACTATTCTAACTTGTGATAAAATCCCATTTAACTCGCAGCTTCTTTTAATGTGTTGTAAGCTTCTTGGTAAACTGGCAGAGTCACTTAAAGTTACAACAGCTCCGCATTTGCTGGCTAAAATACCAGGAAGAGCAGTACCCGAACCTAATTCTAAAACTCTTTTTCCTATGAGCTCTTCTCTATGCTCCCACAAAAACCAAGCAAGTACTGGCGCAGATGGCCAAGTGTAATAATTATAATTTGGTTGAAGTATCTGAAATGAAATACAATGACAGGTAATTATTAAATTTTAACAAGTTAACAAACACGTTAGGATGATATATTTCATTCACTATTGGATACTATTTAAATTAGATCATTTATAAAAAAGAATTATATAAATATAAAGTCATCGTCGTTTAATTCTAACCAAACAAAATACGTAATACCGGTAGCGAAAACTAAATTTATCAATATTATCCAAGATAACATTAATAGAGATTTACATTGGTAATGAATTTCTTACCTCTGGTATATAAATTTCTAAACTTTCGTCGTTCTGTATGCTATCGTGTATTTTTCGCGATCGGAAGAGAAATTTTTTTACGTTTTCAGAAGCGACTCCATCGGACATTAGGCCGTGCGTGGGTGGACTCGTATCGAGCGAAATACTTCCTTCTAAACCTGGCATTACTAACAAACTAAATTCGAATTAATTAGATTTTATTTTCAACATAATTATCGTCTGATCGTTGTACATTCAATTTTTAATCCGATGCACAAATATGAACTTAATACAATAAATATAGTTTCTCTCTTGTCGAGAGTTGTTTTAGATTGTAAAGCAACGATGACTAAAACCACACGAGCAGGAAATTTAAATTTTACTCTACATCCATGTTTCTTTACTTTTCGTTTATTCCCTTATTTCTTATAGATTTGTTCGATATTTTTATAATTTATAATAAATTTCATTAAATATTTCTTATTAATCGATATAAATATAATAAATATTTGATAATTACGTATTTATAAAAATACAATTAATCAGATTTTTATTATAAATAGTCTATTTTAAGAAATAACAGATAATTTAAGTCGAATTTTATCGTTAATATCTTCATTTATTTTATTACCTTAAAAAATAATACAATTATTCGATAAAAATGTAATTAATTTATTTAAAATCAATTAATGATTTTGGTGATCTAGAGCAGGACACTTTGATACGGCACTGTTACGCACCTTTTGATTAAAGATGGAGGAGGCGAGTAACGAGAAGTTCTCGTCGAGAAGACGTTCCGCTGTAATTAAGTCTTTTAAAGCGAAGGATGAACGAGTAGCAACATTCAAAAAGGTACATTTTCTACCTTTTATCGTGTATCATATATCGTACTATTTCTTGAAATTCTTTTTCGAATATTATTCATTCGCCCGGCTGTTCCTTTCAAATTGAAGTGTTGTAAACAAATCACTGCAAAGAATGACAGGCGTCAATTTTAGGTGGCTGCGATACTGCAAAAACCTGAAATTGACAGAACACCGGAGGAGGTGGATATACTCGTCTCTTGTAGTGACGTAGTGAAGGAGGTTAATTTAAGGTATGGCCATTTTGTAAAATCTCGATTGCGTTGATATATCTAATTATGCTATTATTCAATATTTCATTCTAATTAGAGCGAACCTTATGGCGAAATTATTTGTTTATTTCCTTTGTATTTTTAGCATTTCTTTGATATTATATATTAAGAATTTATATTCAAATATAATATAAATATGACGAAAGGAAAAGTATATTATGAAAATATTATATATGACAATTTTTGTAACATGGATATATTTATTTTTTAATCTTACATCATTTTTAATGACAACTTTCTAACTAATTTTGTAGACAAGAGAAAAGGGATAGGGTTAAAGCAAGATTGGAAGAAATTGAAGATGTACCAGAGATTTTGGAAGAAAAATGTATTAGGTTGGCTGCTGCTATTAGCAGAGCCAATTCTCTTGCTGTTTATACCGGTGCTGGTATTAGTACAGCAGCATCTATTCCTGATTACAGAGGAACCAATGGTGTATGGACTAGAATGCAACAGGGAAAAGATATTGGGTAAAGTTATTTTCTAATAATATATTGAATAATATATTTTGTAACAATAATAATCATATTTTATATTGATTGATCGTTTATAGGAACCATGACTTGAGTCAGGCTGAACCAACAGTAACACATATGGCTTTGTATGCTTTATACAAAGCACGAGTATTAAAACACATTGTATCACAGAATTGTGATGGACTTCATTTGCGTAGTGGTATACCACGCACTCTTTTATCTGAAGTTCATGGAAACATGTATGTTGAAGTTTGTAGAACTTGTAAACCGTCTAGAGAATATTGGAGGATTTTTGATGTTACTGAAAAGACAGCTAGATATTCGCATGGTACGGGTAGATTATGCCACAAGTGTAATTCCACTTTGCAAGATTCAATAGTACATTTTGGAGAAAGAGGAAATTTACCATGGCCGATCAATTGGAACGGTGCAACTCGAGCTGCTAAGCAAGCTGACGTGATATTATGTTTGGGTTCTAGTCTTAAAGTTTTAAAAAAATATCCGTGGCTATGGCAAATGGATAGGCCAGTACACAAACGTCCTTCATTATATATCGTCAATTTACAATGGACTCCGAAAGACGAGAACGCTGTATTGAAAGTCAATGGAAAGTGTGACGAAGTTATGAAAAAAGTCATGACCCATTTAGGATTGGATATTCCAGAATATAATCGTGCAAAAGATCCGATATTTTTTCATGCTATAAGACTGCAGAACAGTGAATTACCCACTACGACTCAACCGTGCTTGGAGGAGCCAACCATAGTAGCGACAGTGAAAAAATCCCCGCGCCAAAGTACCGAGCAACCCCTCGAGGATGCCGTACCAGAAACTAAAGAAACAGAAGACTGTATCTCTCCTATAAGCGTAACTGATTCTATGACTGCCTACTCAGCACCTTTCTTTACTGCATTGCCATTTTTATCTATGGGATTACCTTTCCCACCCATGTACATGTATCCTCAATTAACTCCATTGTTTTATTATCCATTCATACAAATACCCAATGTTAATGCAACAGAAACACCAAAACCTAAACCAGCTTGTTCATTTTGTATGGAACATGAAGGTTCCCTTACTTGCCTCTACTATCAGCGCAACGGAGACGATCCCGTATTATTAGAAACGGAAAATGAACACATACAGGAAGCGGAACAATTAGTTATTGCTGATGCACCATTGGCATCAGCTAAAAATCCCGGATGGTTTGGCAAAGGGTATCGTAAAGGTATGAAAAAGAAGCGGTAGCACCCACTCGAAACAGAACGGCACGTAATGGTTCCCCTTTTTATTATTATTATTATTGTACGCTAATCAGATAATGAATATTACAATGGCGTACTTAAGTATTTAAAGTCTTCATATCGTAACAACAAATATTATACTTACACGGAACATTTTTCAATGTAGCGAGATTCCGTTCGAATGTTCAGTGCATGAATAGATTCGTCGAGATTATCAGTCAGTTTTAAAATAATAGACAGAAGCAATTTCAATGAAATTGCTTTACATGTTCTTATTAATAAGATAACGTAGTCATCTATAGATGATTGTGAAAATTGAAACAGAAATTATTTTCTTATTGATATTAGTTACACATTTGATTTGTCGCATTAATTACTAATTTTTAATAACAAATTTTGGTTTTATCAATCTCATTTGACAGCTATTTCTACTTATATATTATTATTACTATTATTTTTATTTTACAATTATATTTCTTACTACGAAATAAGGAAACTGAAATTTGTTTAATGTTTCTGTAAATTCGTTATAATATTTTTATTCGTTATAACTTTAACGTTATATATCATTAGTGATATATATATATATATATATATATTGACATGATAAGAATTATTTTGAACTAGTCTTTAATGCATTTTGCTGTTCATTTTTTTATCATTATTTTTCTCTTACTCTACAAAGAATATTTAAAAACAATTCAAAGAAGAACAATCAAAATGAATCTTTGAACGAAAATCAAAGGAATTTCAAGAGCATAACAAATTAATTTACTCTTTTAATAAAAAAAAAAGGAAAAGGAAAAGAGAAAAAGGGTTAATCTTTCCGGATTAATTTCAATATACGAGTGATTTTACGTTGGAGGATGGATAACATGATATTATTATTTTCGATTGATTTTATACATCTACTTTATATAAATAACAAAAAAGTATGTAATTTAAATTATTATTATTATTATTATTATTATTATTATTATTGTTATTTATAAGAGAACGATCGTTGTGTATTTTACATTGTATAAAGATCAGTATTTATCTCGTCGTCCATCTCGATGAACTTTTCGATAGTTTTATCAATATTTTCTTCTTCATTAAAAGAAAACAAGCGAAAGAAATCATCTTTTAATCGTTCCTCGATGTCGTCGTGCATTTAAAAAAAAAAAGCACATATTGCATCAGTATAGTTCCGTCGATATACGAAGTATATTATTAGTATATTTACGTAATTTATATAAAAAGGTACCATCGAGGAGAGGAGGAAGGAGGAAGTGGAATAGTAAAGGGGAAAAGTAACGTATAAATTGTAAAAACCCTGTTTGTTTGTTTTTTATTCCTTTTTCTTTTCTCTTCAATAAATTTAATTTATTTCTTATTTAACGCTTTTTCCGATATTTATGAACAATATGTATTGCGCAATAATAAGATCATCATACTCTGTGGTGCGATAAGCCATTTCCTATCTTTGTACTTTGTTGTAGAAAAACGAAGCATATATACATACATATATACATATATATCAAGAGAGTTCCGCATTAGAATTAAACAAAAAAAAAAGAAAAAAAAAAAGAAAAAACATTTTAATTCGTCAAAATCCTATTTTTTTACCGCTGAGCTCGCTTGATCATATTGCGTGACGGCTGAGATGCGATTTATGTTGTACATTTTGTGTATATTTTAATACATACATGATAACATTTGTGTCTTCTTATGTGTATATAATTATCGCTCAAAATTAATATGATATTTATATATATATATATATACATATATTTTATATTAAAAATATAATAAGAATATTTAAATAGAAGATTAAACGCGTGCGAGCTCGTCTAACGTTATCGTTAGATAAGACTTCTAACGATAAGCATTATAATAGCAGAAGCTTGGGATTCTGCTATCGTTTCTCTTAAATTCGGATCGATCTTGAAGTAAAATGAAAGAGAGATAGATTATGCGCTTTTGGAAGACCTCTCTCTGTGCAACAAGACAATGTGGGATGATGGTCCCGCATGTCCTCGTCGTCGTTCTCGTCGTGGCTGGTGTGCCATCAGAACAATCGATATACGTAATACGGAGAGTTGTCGGTAAAAGAGGAGTGGTTCCTGCAGGAGAGGGAGAGAAATTAATAGACAGTTACGAATGGAATACGTTTTCGGTTTAACTGAAAATGACTTCGTGCCAGTCAAATTCTGACATATCTATGGGTATACGAGATAATTAAGATTATTATTTTTCTATTTGTTTTTTTTTTTTTTTTCATACATTACTCGTATGCATTAGGTGTACGTAATAGAAAAATATATGAAGGAAAGAAGGATTGATAAAAGGGTAGCCATATTGGAACTTTGAAAATCCCTCGCGTCAGGAGCGTGTGTGAGGTACCTGGGAACTTTAAAATCGTTACTCCGGCACTGAGTAAAGAAGAAGAAAATATACCAGGAAGGTTGAGGGGAGGAGAGAAAGAGCAAATAGGAAGGACGGATAAATGCATGCAATCTCGTCAATAGCTATGTAGGAGAGAGAGAGAGAGAGAGAGAGAGAAAGAGAAAGAGAGGATAGGAGGTCGATACAAAAATGAGAGAGAGAAAGTAGTTGGACACACGCAAGTACACACATACATAAATACACATACGGGTGCATATAAATACATACATACATGTTCAGGTATACCTTTTCTCCCTCTCACCTTTTCATCGTGCCTATGCCCTCGTCGAATCTTGCGCGAGAAACTAATATCGCCGTATATTGTCATTAAAACGGGGTAGTTATATATCTAACCAGATTTTTTTTTTCCTAAAATGATAAACTTTAAAAGATGGTAAAGAAATGAGTAATGAATAAAGGTAATGAGAAATAAAACGAAGACAAAGAAATACGTAAGTAAGCAAGCAAGCAAGCAAGTAAGTCGTGTATGCAAGGTAGATATAAGGTTTATTAAGGAGCGGCGCCCCCGCACGGGACGTAGTCGCACGCTGCAAATCTGGCTTTAAACGTGGATACGACCGACAGTGTTAGCGGTGGTAACGACGACGACGACCCCGACGACGACCCCGACGAAAACCCTGACGAAGACGACGACGACGACGACGACGATAACGTCGACGTTGATCACGACGATAACAAAGACGACGAAGACGAAGTTTGAGACGAAAACGGCGGGAGCAGCGTTTGCTGCGACCCCGAGGAAGAAGAAGAGGAAGAAGAAGAAGAAACTAAGTTGGACAAGTATCAGGTGGAGAAGGAGGAGGAGAAAGAAAAGAAAAGAACGAGGAAGCTCGGAGGAGGAAGGACTCTGCTAAAAAGAAGGAAGAACGTCGACGTGAACGAGCAAGGATCGTACCGGTAAGTGAACGCAAAGCTTGTGTCTAGTGTAGTAATGCTTTCCTTTCTACTTGCTATAATATGTGTATATGTGTATGTGTGTTTGTATGAGAGTGAGAGAGAGAGAGAGAGAGAGAGAAAGAGAGAGGAAATGAAAGGTAAAAAAGCGAAGAGGACGACGCAGGGTTGTTCCGAGACGATGGGTGTCCTTTGTGTGCGAGGGGTGCGGATTGAACGACGCACAGCGAAATAGAAAGAGAGATAGAGAGAGGGATAAGAGTAGGAAAGATAGGTTCGAGGGAAGGTCCACATTTCGTTTCCATGGTGATCATCCGCAACGTCACCCTACCTCTCTAGTACGCGAACTCAACGCCACAGACACGACATTCTAACGCGAACCTTTACTTTGGGTTCGACAAGTCGAGAGCTACAAAACGGGATCGTCGATGTTGTACCGATGTTACCGATACTAACAGCAGCTGATCTTTTTTTCTATCTTTCCAACGGCTGTTTTTTTTCAATATCTTCTTCCCAGTCTTCTTTATATATTCGACCTAGTATTATATATATATCGTATATATATATACGATTTATCGTCGTAAGGAAGGAGGGCAGGAAGAGGGAGACATGAGAGAATATGAAAAGGTTCGGAAGGGTCCAACGATTTACCTGGAATTTTGGCGCGTTCTTCTATTGCAACGCGATCCGGATTCCGGATTTCACGAACAAAGTATTTGGAATAGCAGAAGGAATATCGAGGATGTCGATATTACGATGCTAAGATATTTTACGAGAATGTATATAGCACCGGTACCTTGTACCCTCGGCTTCTTCCTATATTTTCTTCTCATTGTTCTGTTCTTACTCAAAGAATTTCGTCTTATCGAACAATAGGAATTTTGTCAGTTTTTGATTCTAATTTCGAAAAGGTTGTATTTGAATTTTGTATGTTATCGTATTGTGATGAATATTCTTGAACTATCAGATAACTGGTACGACGATATTTATTTAAATTTGGAACAAGTTTGTTTTTAATTGGAAAATTAATTATAGATAATTGTAATTCTCATTAGAATGTTGTTTTGTCGTTGCTTTTTCTTAACTCTCTTTCTTTTTCACTGTATTTCTTTTATCCTTTCCCTTTGATATAATTGATGATAATTAGTTGTATTGTTTGGCCCCTACCGAGTTGAGCGAGAAACGTATATACGCGTACGAGTTTATGTTAACCTCTGCGCGTTCAAGAGCACTCCTTTTAACTCGCATAAATTACCGCGTGGTACGTCTCTCCGTTCGTTAAAATTTCTCGTTCGATACTATGTATGTCGTACGTACGTATGAAAAGGTCGGATAAAAAGAAGATACGCGTTAGCAAGCAGTCGCCGTTACATGTCAGTAGGTTAGATTAATGAAGCTTATCTTGAACACTTGAAAACGAACAGCAGGGTGAATACACTATTTTTAAAACGCTTGGGAAAAATACAGATGCCATACGAATCTTTCGAAATGTTTACATTTCATATTTTACCGATACCCGTTTTCTACGTATGTATGTCTTATATTAGATCGTTGTTTATTTTCAAAGCTTGTTCTGAAATGATTGCTATCGGAGTATATATACGTTAACACTAACGCTCCGTTTTACTTATTGAAGTAATTCGACTTCGTTAACATCGATTGATATAAATACAACAAACGCTCGACGAAAGCAATCGTCGATTTTTCTATCCTTTCGTTCAATCGTGTCCCTTAACAAGTTTCATTTTCCCTTAATAGAAACGAGTTAAAACTGAGTACATATACTGGAAGAGGAGGAGATCTGCAAGTCGTAGTTTTAGCAATACGACGTGTCCTTTGTTCCTTCGTAATTCAGGATTATAATTCTTAACGATACAACAAACGTGTATCACGTGTATCACCATCTTAAAGTCATCGAACGGTTTCCTCATTACGTATTCTCGATACAAGCGTAGGTAGTTGCACGTGGAGTCATTGGATATTGCAGCCTCCTCTTCCTTTTCTTTCTCGAAAAAGTTAAAAGGAAACTCTGTAGTAAAAATATATACGAGAAGATCAATGAGGCGTTATATTATCTCCGAGAAGAAGGCCGTATAATTTGTGATGAATTATAAGCGCGTTATCGCGTTAAAATATTTAGAGCAACATATATATATATATACATATAAATCTGAAAGAAAAAAAAAAAAGAGAAAAGCAGAGAGAATCCGTATTCTTTTTCTTGATTTTATATAACCTTATCTAATCTGTTCTATTTACTTTTCGTATCTCGGACGTACAAATCCTTGAGGGACACTCCATTGCTGATTCAGTACAGTGCACGCACTCATAGATTACGCGGTTTATAAACGTAACTCTAGTTGTGATATTTAAAATGAAAATAAGAATGCAAAACTAGACAATGTATCGTATCGTATAAATAACGTATCAATGATCGATAATTAATACGATCGATGACAATTCGATCGACAAATTCTTAAAAAAAAACGTAGCGATTTTCGATGATGCATATACATATATATATATATATGTAAGGATATTCGAAGGAACGAAAGTAGAATTTGAATTAGCGCGCGGTTGACGAAGAGGGCGCAGCGTTCGTTGCAGTAGACGGGAGCGCGCCTAGCGGCCGTGATTGGTAGCTCAAAGTTCGGTCTACGGTAGCCGCAGTCGGCGGCTTCGCGTCTGCGTTCGTCGTTCGTGTTCGTGAAAGAAGATCGCTTAGGAGTTTCTTCCGCGTCCGTAGCGCGCCGCGGAACCGAACCGAACAGGCAGACGCGAAACCGAATTGAGTAAGAGAGTACGTGTTTGGGTTGAAGGTACGGTGACGGAGGTGACGGTGACGGAGGAGTAATAGTAGTAGTAGTAATAGTAATATAATAATAATAGTAGTAGTGTGTATAGTAGCGGTCGTTAACCGCAGGTATGTCTTCTTCGTTTTCTTATTCGTCTATGTCATTATTGTTTTTTTCACCGATAATCACGTTTTCTTTATCATTCATGGAATCGATAAAGATATTTCGACGTTCGACGTAGCAAACGTGATCGAGGTGAAGTGTGGTATACAAAAGAGTAAAGGGGTAGAGACAGATATATATATATAGAGAGAGAGAGAGAGGACGATAAAAGGATAGATAAAAAGATCAAGAAAGACAAAGAATTAACAATTAAAAAAATAAAAAGGAGGAAGGAAATACACAATAACGGAAACGCGAGGTAGAGGAAAAGAAGAAGAAAGAAAAAGAAGAATCGTGGATGCTCGCGAGCGCGCGCGCGCGCGTGCAACGTTGAAGGGAGGAGGAAGAGGAAGGTCGCGAGTCGTCGGTGTGTGTGTTGGTGGTGACGACGCGTCTCGAGCGACGTCCTTCGCGAGGACACTCGACGGCGGCGTCCTCGTCGTCGTCGTGATGTGCCCAGTGCTTGCCGGTGTATATGTAATCCTATCATAGAACTTGAAAAGTTACGATATATTAAAAGAATAGGAAAGAAAAATAAAAAGAAGAAAAGGAAGAGGAGGTAGAGTCCTTGTTGTTGGACGGGAGGATATTGCAATAATCGCGGGTTCAATTTGTCCCTCGTATCTTTCCTTCTCTCTTTCGTTGACGCGGAGCAATGGCGCGGGGCTTTAGCTGCCGCGAAGAGACAACGACGATGACGACGACGATGACGACGACACGTAAACGTATAATAATATCGGATCCCGATGATCGGTGATCGTAGTCGAGGAAAAATATTATTTCCTCTTATTCCTATATAACTTTGGTATGGTCGTGTTAATAAAGAGGGAAGAAATTAGCGCGGAAGTACACCGCCGATTGGACGAGTATCATCCTCGTCATTATTATCATTGGCACCAAGAACACCAACGACAACAGGAGTGCTATCGTAGATCCTATTATCATCATTATCATCATCATAATTATTATCATCATCATCATCATCATCATCGGCACTGTTACAAAGTCAATTTGTGGAAGAACGTGTACGGAGAAGACAACAACGACGGCAACTACGACGACTACTACGACGACGACGACGACAACAGTAACGAAGGTGGTGGAGGTGGAGAGGACGGAGGCGGCAACGGTTGTTCTTGGATACGAGCCGTGGTGTCGTGGTGAAGCCGTCATGAGACGTATCAGTGGTAAGCCGATTCAATTTCACTACGTGGATTAAACCAACGATCCATCTCCTCTTCTTATTGCTCTTTCCAGATAATAAGAAGAAAAAGAATCTTATTATTATTAAATCACATTTTTTGTTTAATTTAAAAAACGATTTTATTCCTCCTTTTTTTCTTTCTTTTTAAAAAAAAAATCTCGTTTAAAGGATTTTTATTATGATTAGAAAGAATTATATTCCTGTTAGGATCTCTCTTATATAACTTATCCTTTTTTTGGGAAAGATAATATAATAGAATGGTCTCTGTCGAGGGAAAGGAGAGGGGAACGGCATTTAGAGAAGACGGCCGGTGAAATCAGCTTTCTAGTTCGAGCGTGTACTTACGAAGGATACCGTCGCGAGACGATGGTTGTAAGAGAGAAAAAGATATATATATATATATATATAAGTACTACACAGGTTAAGCGAAAAACGCGCTCGAGCTCAAACTCGGAACTGTCACTCGTCCTTCGACTTTCATAGCGTTGGGTACTGTTTTATTGCTGATTATTATTCTGTTGCTTCAGAAGTCACCCGGATATGCGATAACTAATTGTGTTTCAGTTATATCGACACGTAATGTTTATTCATGTTTCGTCGTATAGTTACATACTTTAATCCCGTAATATTTGTTTCGACTTTTTTTTGTCTTTTAAGTTGCATCGATCCAAATTTTGTAGATTCTTTAAGTTTTATCAGCAAAGATATTTTGATCCTTGTTTTTCTGTTACATTCTTGAAACTCTTGAAAAAATTGTTCTTTGTTTTTTGGGGTGGGTGGGGGGGGGATTGTTGCATCAATCCAGGTCTTTTTTTTGGTTCTTTCTTTTTCGAAACTATGGCGTCACGTTCTTTCTCTCTTTTTGATTTCGAGTATCCTTTTTTTCGTTTACCCGCATCAACGTCACGAGAATACGATTCTACGAGTTGGTAATACGTGACTCCTTTCAAGGCTGAGAAACTCAAGCGCGATTGCGAACTAAAATGTTCTTCTTTCTTACTGACTTGTTGTTTAAAAAAAATGAAAAAAGCGCTTTTGAATATCAACGACTCGTCGAGTTCCACTACAGAGGTTCTCAATCACAGATGTTTATTCCCCTCCTTCTCCTCCTACTCCTCTTCTTTCTTACTTTTTATTTTTTTATTTTATTTTATTTTTTTTTTAGTTTAAACTCCGTTATTTAGCTAGTTTCTCTTATATATTTACTTCTATATTTTTATATTATTAGTATTATTTATCATTGTTTGTTTTTCCATAGTAGTAATCATGGAAAACAACTCGCGTACGCTTTTTGACCGAGCTGTGTGTTATTTCTTCTTCCCATTCTTATTTTACTCTCATTCTCTCGAGGATAAAAAAAAACAAAAAGAAAAAAAAAGAAAAACATAGAAAAGAAATATTATATACGCGTCAGTACTTCCGAATGCAAATCCTTTTCTTCAATGACCCTCAACGGGCTTTTCATCGAGCACAAACACACAGAGAGGTGTGCTCGCCTGTAGATTATCTTGCTGGTGGGCGAATTGCCGAGTAAAAAGTTTTCCTGAAGAAGGAAGAAAATAAGAAGAAACGAGAAGAAGAAGAAGAAGAAGAAGAAAAGGAGAACCGGAAAAACAAAGTCTGTGTTTCCCTTAAATTATTTCCAGTATGGTGGCATATTTTATATTAAATTTTGTTCATTGCCATTTATCAAACTTTATAATTAATGCACAAAGGAAGAAGAATATTAATCGTCACTTATTCGAGAGAATGTAATTATTTCATAATATAAAATTTGTTTATTTTTTGTTTTTCATTCGTGTAAAACGTTTTGTGTCATTCTTAGAATTTGTGAAATCGGTGCACGTCGTTCTATATATAAGTATGTATATGTATGCATGTTGTGTGTTATATAGGAGGAATGAGTTAAAAGATGCATGAAAGAAGGAGTAAAAGGAAAAAGAAAAATAAAAGAAAGAGAGAAAAAAAAAACGAAGCGAAGGTCGAGGAGTCTACGGCAACGCAGTGTGTTCCCTCGCGACATTCCATTCTCGATTACGCGAAAGTTCCTGTTGTGTCGCTCATACATATACATATATATATATCCTCTTTTACTATCTCACCACCAGTAGTGGAACTCTACTTTTTGCGTTGTTATATATTTTTTCTTTGTTCCTTTTGTTTTTTCTTTTCTTTTCTTTTTTTTTTTCAACTTCCTTTCAATATCACAACACAACACAACAACAACAACAACAATAAACGTGCTTTAAATCGCTGCGACAGAGAGACAATATCCCAGCGAAAACAATGAATGCAGTTTCAACTACATTTATTGTCCTCTGTCCGAACCTCAACAATGACCAAGAGACCACCACCACCACCATCACCTACCGCCATTACACCGTCATAAGCTGCAATTTCGCAAACGGTTTCTTCGATATTATCGTATCGATATTATTCGTTGTGTGTTCCTTTGACTCACGTTTGCTGACATTTAAGAAAATTCGCGATATAATATATCGTGCTCGTAACATTGCATCTCGCCAGCAGCAACTGCAACAGTGGTATCTTGGGTTGTGCACCAGAGTGCAACATACACCAACAACAACCTTGAGAGAATTCCTCCGTGTGATATTCGCGTTCTACGAATCGTTCTACGAATCGTTTAGCTATCCACTTATCCTTTTCTTTTTCTTTTTCTTTCTCTGTACTCCTCCCACAAACAATTATTTTTCTTGTGATCGTAACAATTGACAATGACAGCGATATCATCCTTCTTCTCACTCTTTCTTTCTCTTTCTCGTTCATTTAGTCGTAAACTCTTTAGGGTTGTCGTTCTACTCGAAGTCGTAAATTAGAAAGAATCTCCTCTTCGCGTATCCCTTTTCACAATATTTTTTTTCTTTTTTTTTTTTTTTTTTTTAATTCGAATGTAACTTTTGCGTGATCCCTTTGTAGAAAAGATTAATTAGTTACTTATTTTTCATGCGAAATTAAAATCAAATTGTGTAAAATAAAGAAAGAAAGAAAGAAAGATAGATAGATAAAGAGAGGGAGGGAGGGGGAGGGTGAAAAATGGAAAAACCAATATCGACTTCATTTTTCGCGCTTTCAAGATCGTTTTCCCTTTTCTCTTCTCTTCTCGTTTACCTGGCATTCTCTCTTTTTTTTCTTTTTCCATACTCTTTCTCTCTCTCTCTTTTTTATTTTCTTTTTGCTAATCCTCCAATCCCTCTCTTCCTTTCTCTCTTTTCGCCGCATTCACCGGTGCAAAATCAGCGAGTCTGATATACGAGTACCTCTTGGATCGAGCCCAGCGTTGAATTGCTTGAAAATCCACTGATGAACTCGACGTGTTTGCAGCTCACGTTCGCTCGAATGTGGAATGGAAACGATCTCACTCACTCTGTGTGTCTCACTTTATCCATCTATCTTTCTCTTTTTCTCTCTTTCACTCATTTATTCGCTCGCTCACTCTTTCGAGCTATCGAATTATGCGCATTGTTTGATTTATATAACGTACGCGACACGATACGAATTTACACTTCGAATGCCACATTATACACTCATTCTATCATTCTTTTGCTTAATCTGTTAATCCATTAGTCGATTAATTTTTCGAACGATAACTTTATTGAGATCGTTTAACCCTAAAGTGGATGTGAGAATAAAGAATGATTGAAGTTTATTGTATCATATATATATATTAGGTGGAAATTTATATATGGGAGAGATTTTTTCTACAAATTTGTTAAACATAAATTTATACGTTTAATTGGTGTATGTATATATATATATATATTATGTCAATTAATTTTTATAAAATTCAATGCGATAGGAGATTTGTAGGTGCAGGCAAAATTATGAGCAGGAAAAGGAGTGTTAAAAGGAGGTGGCCATTAACCTGTTAATTGGGAAAGATAAAATTTACTCCTTTCGTTTAGAGATATAAAATAGTAAATGTGTTGTACAAATTTATTATCGTTAAATTATTCATTTATTTGGTGTTTTTCTATGTATATATGTATGTAGTATATGTGAATTATTTTTGTATAAAATTCAGTGCGGTAAATTTGTAGTAAAATTATGAACAGGGAAACTAATGATAAGAGGGTAGCCATTAACCTGTTAACCGGCCAAGATAAAGTTTACTTCTTTCGTGATAAAAGAGGGAATAAATTATTTGTTTTTTTTTCATTCATTCCTATTCTAAGGAAAAGTTAGACTTGTTTCAATATTCTTCATTTTACTTTTTAATAGAAATTTTCTACACAAATTGTGTGCATTTACACGTTTACACGTATACCTGTCGATCATAAAGTTTCACCAATTATCAGATTAAATAATTAATATTTAAGATTAAGAGGAGAAGAACATATATGATATGCTTGGGCTGACAACATTGAAAGCATTTGAAAGTATTTGAAAGATAATAAGGATAACAAAAAATAAGATCAACATGATACAAGATAGAGTTTCGTGTATTTTGTGTGTCAAAGTGTACGCTTAACTAATCGTTATCATAAATTCACACACAGAACTTCTTTTCATTTGATTTTATCTGACAGAATGTACGTTCGTATGTTCCTATATGTACATATATACACACATATATAATTCAACCAAGTCCATTTTCCTTGTTCCTTATCTGAAGGAAAATCGAGCGAAGCAGTGATGATTCTTCGTGTCTCAGGTAGTCGTTTTCTCTTTTAAGGACCCTTTTACAAATGGGACGTTCCACATCACTTTCTTTGAGAGGCCAACACGCCTAGTCTCTACCCTTAATAATAGTTAATTCACGAAAGTACCGTACGATTTATTTCCAACTAATGATCTCATTTTTTTTTTTTTTTGCAACATTGTTTTCTTAGTATCGATAATGGAGATACGTGAATGAAGTCTTAATGGAAAAGATTATTAAGAAAATAAATATTGTTTTCTTTCTCTCTCTTTCTTTACATTTACTATTAGTTCTGTGTCATCCATATTAATTATCAGACTTTAACACCATGATGAACTTTGTATTTATACCTCATATATCTTGATGATATCTACTTTTATTTTTATTTCAATTTTTAAAACAGAAAACGATATATATAAATGTAACGTCGAAGAAGAAATAATTATAATTACAATAAAAATAAGCTACATATAAATTTTTATTTCTTATTGTCATATACACGAGGAATAGACAAATTTTTATTCCGGAAATAAATTAAATGCAAAAATTAATATAAAATCGTATAAATTAAATAATAAGATCATACTTTGCACACAGACGTAAAAAGAAAAAAGAAAGAAAAAAGCAATTTAAAGAAGAAAAATGTAATTTCTTGGAAAACTTTTCTTGGGCGTTGTATGTGATAAAAAAGAGAGAGAAAATAAGTTTCCACACCCGATTCGCCAGTTCGATTTTTATTTCGTCCTATAGACCTCGGAACTTGTGACCCTAAACGGTCGTTTGGCTCCCGTAGGTGCGTCCTTGGAATGGCCTAGTCCTTTGTTCGATCTATGGGACAAAGGAGTTGTGGAAAAAAAGGGACGGCGTCAGAACGCATGGCGGCGTGCAAAGCTACGAGACGGACGCCAACAATTCTACACAATGCTACGCGACGAGGAACGAGTATGCATGCACGCACGTATATACGCACGCACGCACGATTCGCTCATTCGCTCGCTCACTCACTCACTCACTTACGTTCACTTATACATTTACAAGTTTAATGTATTCGCGCGAGTGAGCAAACACGCGGCGAGTAGAAAATACGTCGAGAGAGAATTCGTGGTCACGTATGCCAGGCCGCTTCCTTACCCTCGTTGTGTTGAAGAACGTGTGTTACTCGGCTTAACAGAATTTCAACTTCTACCTTTATCGTAATACGACCATTTGTACTCACCTTGCGTATCTACTATCTTACTTACTTTCTTTCTTTCCCTTTGTTTATTTTCATGTATTTTTTAAGCCTTTTTTTTCTCCTTTCTTTCTTTCTTTCCTCCTTTTCTTTTCTTTTCTTTCCTCCTTTTCTTTTCTTTTCTTTTCTTCGCGTCTCGAGTATATATATATATATTTATTATATATATAAAAAGGGTTTTCAAGAATACGGAATAAAGCTTGGAGTATCATTCACTTAGCCAAGAGTCACGGTGCGCGCGTTGCACTTTGCAAAAGATGCCGAAAGGAGGAGGAAGGCACCTGTTGCTACTAGCTCATCTCGTTGAAACAAACAACAGGAATACGTCAAGAGTTGCCGCCGAGTTTTTGTGGAATGAAAAAAAAAAAAAAATAAAAAAATAAAAAAGAAAAAAAAGGAAGAAGAAAAATATTCATTATGCGAGAAAGAGAGAGAGAGAGAGAGAGTAACTTGTTCCTTTATATATCCCCCCCCCCCATGTATAATATCTTTTTCTGTATTCGCGCGCGCTGAGAGTCACCGGTTCAAGGTCACACACCATTTCGTTCCGTTCCGTTCGTTTCCTTCGTTTCCAACGAATCGAACCTATTACCGATCTTCCGAACGAACCCCCTCGTTAAGACGAGATCGTCCAATGAAATTATGGCTTTTGTATTCGACCGTAAGCGCGATCATAGATTAGCATGGGGGCTGCTGTTGCTATTGCTGTTACTACTGCCTGCTGCTGCTGTTGCTGTTGTTGTTGGTTGTTGTTGTTGGTGTTTGCTACCGCCGACTACTACTTGCTGCTTAACCGGCAATGTGCGGTTCATTTTTGCGGTTGCGATTAAATGAGCGTGTAATCGATGCGTTTACTGCTAACTTAGTTGCTTGACGATCAACCACAAGACCTGACTCTATTTCCTAGTTTAGGCTTGAGAACCTCTCATTATCTCCTTTGCTGCGTAAACTCGAATATAACGCGAACGTATGTACCACAGTACTAATCCTCGTTAATCCCCACGTATCGTATATTCTATCTCCTCCCCCTCCTCATCCCCCTCTCTCCCTGTATATTCTGCAACATGATTCCTTCATGAGTACTAACACTGTTTTTCTTCTTGTTTTCTCGTTTCCTTGTTATGTATGTTAATTTGAATAGATCTATAAAATCTTGTGGTTTATAATTTTTTTTTTTTTTTTTTTCGCGGCAAATGACTTTAGCATAGCATAATTCGGATAATAATTTCTTTGTAAAAAACAAATTTGATTAATTTTTACGGATACGATATAGTATCGTTACGCTTGAGTAAAAAAACTGGTTAGAAGCGTTTTCGATCTTGAAATGTTGATGTCAATGATGCGCTTTGTTCTTTTCACGTCGACCATCACCAATAGTTGAGAAAAATTATTTTCGAAAGTTTCAATCATTTGAAGAAGATTAAGAAAATTGTGGATTGAAAATCTGAGCAGAAAAAAAGAAGATAGAAAATACTTGTTTCACTTTCTGCATTAAAACATTGGAAGAAATCTTTTTTCCCTCGACAAAATATTTTTTATTATTAACGAAACTTTCGTAGTTTAGTCTCGTGTATAGTCGAGAACTATCATACTTTGTGGAGGTCATACAAGTACCGTTGGTAGCTCACGTATTTACTTACATTATATATGTGTATATATATATATATGTATATTACACATACATACATATGTACATACTCTATGACGAGTCGTACTTTTATCAGCTTGTATATCAAATAAATTTCATCGGCTATGCACACAGACGTTATCTCGTGAGTTTTACTTTATCGACTTTGACGTGTCTAGGATAGAAAGATATGTATGAGAGAGAGAGAGAGAGAGAAAGAAAAAGAAAAAGAGAACGTGTAGTTGTAGGTGAACGCCAGCTGACACTGGCATTTGGCACGAAACTCGAAGAGTGCCACGTTACATCAGGAAGCCATCCTCTTCTTCGTCCTTCTCATCCTTCGTCATCGTCATTCCTAACTCCTTTTTTTTCCCCCCCACTTTTCATATTTATACGCCATATAGATATATACAGGATGTCTTAAAAGTTGCTTATATCGAAAAGCAAGAAGAACTAAACCGAACCAAAATTAATCGTAGTTTAATTAATAAAATTACAATGTATATATGTATATTTTTTTTTCTTCGTTTTTAATTAACAAATTTATGGGATACTATTACCATATTAATTATCGAATAAACAAATTTTTTAATTCGAAGGAAGGAATATATTTGTGACACCCTGTATACTTATACGTAAGTACGTTGTCCTCGAGAAGAACATACTCGGAGTCTCTTAGAGGTTCTATTTAGATTGTCGGGATTCTGCGGATGATTCTCTCTCGTTCCTTCAGTCAAACTAGCTGAGAAGCCAAGAATCCTTGAAATTCCGCGAATCCTTTGTAGACGTGATGCAGTTTATCGCATGGCGGTCATTTTAGAAACTTGCTTTTATATATTCTCGTAGTTTTACTGTTAACATGCGCGCACGTGACGATAGAGTCCCCGTGTATAATCATAATCATTATTTTTTCTTCTATCTATCTCTCTCTTTCTCACTTCGAAACAACTTTTACCCCCCGTAGTCTACTGCACTTCTTCCTTTTCCCCCCCCCTCTTTTTTTTTTTTACTCACACGCGAAGCCCTTGCGATATACACGAACGTGAAACGCTCGTTAGCTTTTGCGCGCGTGTTCGTCGTGTTTCTCTATATATGTGTGTGTGTGTGTGTGTGTTCGTTCACTACTTATCATTCGTGGTGTTTGCGATGAAAGAGAATCATATCAAATTTCAAGTAGAAACGTTGAAAACGTTATTTCAAATCTGTCGGGAATAAAAAAGTGCTGCTGTATATTCGCGCGCGTGCGTATGTATATATAAATTTAAAAAATATATATATATATATGTATATATTTTACGCATGGGTCATGTCACGAGGGAGAAAAATATGAAAAAAGAAATATCTAGTCAAAATAAGCTTAACGAATGTAAGATTACTTTGAAAGTAATGAACTACTACCATGTAATATTAGAGATCCCCGGTGTACGTACGTGTGAGATACGAAGCGTTAATGCCGATGACGTGAAATCGGATTTTAAATGCAATGCATACATAAAAGGCTAGTTACATACGTTGTACTACACATGAATACGAAATGCAATATCAGTCTTCTCTTCTACGTGACGTACGTTTCAAATATTTTTAAATTAATAATCGTACGCCGTAGTCTGATCTCTTTTTTTTTTTTATTTTTTTTTATTTTTATTTTTCGTTTTATTTCATTTTCTCTTTTTCTTTTCCCCCGTGCAAAAAACATAACAGTTTGCATCGGTTTTCGATAAATCGAATCTAAAAAAATTGCCATTGTTATTTATATGCCGGATTTTTTAAATAAAATATTTCTTTGATTCGTATTAGTTAAATTGTCGGGTGGGGGGACGAGGGAAAAAGTGCAAAGTAATTTTCAAAGTAAAAAATGGGAAGGAAATAAGAAAAGAAAAAGAGAGAGAAAGAATTCCGGATAAATGTAGTTACCGACATTAACAAAGTCAGTTTAAAACGGTCTACGTGCAGTTTGCAAGATCCTTTAACGTCAGAGTAAAAGGTCGCGAAAGAATTCGCGAGTCCGTGTTATATACGAGCGAGTAACCAAGATCTCACGGTAATTAATTTTCACGGAACTTTGTTTCCAGGCGTCCTTCAACGATATCTAAACGATCTTGTAGGAATTTCTATTTGCATATGTTACTACACGCATCATCCTTCTTATCTTATACGTATATCGGCATAACGATTTCTATCATAATAATATCGTTTGATTTATTTAACTCGCTGAGATAACAAACAAATTCTATATGCATTCTTAAATCAATCAGGTTATACTGCAAAAAATAATTACGATTTTTATATTCATTGAAATAAGAGTATTTAATCTATTCTCGGTTATATGATCATGTTAATAATAAACCGTTGTAAAACGTTAAGTAAGTATTATTGATTTTAGTTCATATTACCGTTTTTCTCCATTGTTTACCATGGTCGTATTTAAATCATTCCTCCCCATTAGTTATAGGTAGGAGAGAAAAAAGCAAATTCGTACGATTTTATTGAACGGGTTTATATTTGAATATATAATGGCCAGATATTGTGTATCGAAACATAAACTACGCTTTTAGCCAAGAGACGTGTTTAACATCGATTCCAAAAATTTCCAAATGGAAACTGTTGACACATACACATAGTACAATCCTGACAATAATCATTTAAATCAATCCACTCTTGAAACAATTCACAGGAGGTTGCGGAATGAAATATTAATCATTTGATATTTAAACCATTTATGCTAAAAATCCATAATTATTATTTGAACATCAATTTAATTATTTACACAAGACACGTAAAAAATCCAAATTATTTTTTATTAAGTAATATCTAATAAAAGTCTTAAAGACATTTTATACGAAGATGGACTAGGATCAAATGATAGGTATGCAAAGCGTTAAGGGTGTCAACTTTCATTCTGCAAGATAATTCGCGTCGTGTACTCCGGAGGCTCAAAAGGAAACGATCGATTTGATGTAATTGAATAACTCATACTTTAGGTGCTTGTTTATGACGCACATGTATGCTAAAGTAGCTCGTCGTTTAAAGCAATTCGTAATCAGTCTTACGCTTTTGAGATCGTTCACGGATGGGTGTCCAGTTACAACCCCTTTCCTTCTTGAATGTTTCTCATGTTAAAGGTGGTGTGAGAACATTTTGCTGTATTAGCTACTTTCTTATCACGCGAACTTCCTTTCTTATCTTATTGTTAGCAGAATATTATCCGTAGTTAGAATCTCTAACAGTAAGTCTATCATAAAACAATCAAAGAAGAAGAAGAAGAATTTAGCGTGTTATTTTAGCGTGTAACGTAAAATTGAGCTACGCCATTGGTGTATTCCATCAGCATCGATAGAAGAGGAGTAGTGCCGCAATGGTCGCCATCGATGCTGATAGACGGTGGTTTGGTGCACAGTTACACGTAGAGTATAATAGTAGTAACGCGACTAGGGTGATAGGATTCGTAACGCCATTGGCTTCGGTGGTTTATTCTTTTTTCTTCTTCTATTCTCTTTTCTCTTTCCTTTTCCATTTTTTATTCTTTTTTTTTTTTTTTGTTTTTTTTTTTATTCCCATTTGTTGAGAGAGAATTTTTTTGGAAAACTCACACCTAGCGGAAGCGGATAGCAATGCAGCAGCAGCAGCAACAGTAGTAAAACAGTCTACCTAATACACTAGCAACAACAATAACAACAACAACAACAACGAGAAAGAGAGAGAAACAAAAAATAGCCGGATGGGGTTAGCTAGCGTGGGTTGGTCCAGGTAATCCGAGAGTTCGCCACGTTACCCGAAACGTGCTCGCGACGTTGCCACGTTCTCTCTTGTTTACACGAGAGCCGGTCCGCGTTAGCGGCAACGTTGAATCTCCCTCTCGACCTCGCCCTCCGCCCTTCCTTCTATTCCACCTCCTCTTCCTCGTACACCCTCCGCCCTTCGTCTCGTTTAGCTCCAGGCTACAAACCGTTCGAAGAGCGTTGCCCCTCTTACCTCTTCTCTTTCCCCCCAACCCTCCCTTCGAACTTCCCTCCCTCACTTGCGTTGGTTCGTTCGTTCGTTCGTTCGCTTGCTCGACCCTATCCCCACCCTTTCTACGCCTGTACTACGCGTTCCTCTCTTTATCCACGTGTCTCTCCCCCTCCCTCCCTTCCTGCCTGCCCCCGCGTCCTTTTAAGACTCCTTTCCTACTGAGGGGCGAATCAAGAAATGGCCGACGAAAAAAGATAAGACGTTGTCTCTTTGCCTACTACGGATTACTACTATTATTATTATTATTACTACACTACTACTACTACGAGGTAGTAGTAATTTTGTTGTTCTTTTTAGTCATGTTCTTTTGTTTCATATTTGATCGAATTAACTACATATTTTATGAATCATCGGATAATCTATAGGGGGGTTGGGGGGGGGAGTTTCATCTCGAAAACTTTACGCTGATTTATTACTTTACATTCGATGTAATAGATTCTCTTCCCCCCCCCCTCATTCATAACTCGGCACGTATATTTTGAATAACAAATCAGACTGTATGACATTAAGTTATTCGAATAAGTTAATGCCGATGATTTGTCAAAAAATTCTTAACAACGTTGTAAATTGAAATACAATTTCTTCGAGAAATTTGCCGAATTATTTGAATTCTTAAATTTTGTTCTATTCGTTATTATTTTGTTTTTCTCTTTTGTCGTTTAGCGACTTCAACCTGTTTCGAAAAGTGGAGGAGGATTAGGCTGAGGAGGAGGAGGTGTTAGACTTGAAACGAATCGACGCATCGTTTTTAGAGATAACAGACAGCAAAATCCTGTATAATAATGCAGCTTCCGAGGATTTCGTGGCTCAGGTAGAAGAATAAAAAAAAGAAGAAAAAGAAGAAGAAGAAGAAGAGGTTTCCTTCCTTTTCGTAGAATCTAAATTCTATTTCTATCTCTCTCTTACTCTTTTTTCCTTTTTTTTTTTTTTTTTTCTTTCTCAAGTATATATTTCGAAAGACCTACCAACCGTTCTTCTTGGGAGATTGAATCGGGCGAGTAACAGCAGCGCACGTTCCGTTTTGTTTTATTGTCGATAACGAATCATTGCGAATGGCGGCGGAAGGCTAGTAATTAAGCGTCGCCGCTACTCTAGTGGCCGTTAATTAGTTGTTTGATGGACTCTTTCTCTCTCGAGTAAATGTGGATTAGTAATTAAGAGGGCTGATTAACGCGAATTATTTGTTGTTGATGTTGCTTGATAAGTTTGCGTTTTGCACACGAGCGAGCTATTCTCCCTACCTTGGTTAGATAATTCTTAATTATCATAGTATGCAAGGTTAAACAAAAGAAATAAAAAAATAACGATTAACGGATAGCCTTTAATTAATCCTTACGGTTTAACTTTCTTCAAAAAGATTTTTCTTATAAATTTGTAAATTATTTTATATAAACACTTTGAATATATATGAAGTACTCTAACTGTCGTTCCAAAAATTTAATATCATTCATTTCGAGTAAAAATTTTCTAGAAACAAGATATTTAATGAACCACCTTCGGGGTAACCGGAGTTGATTTTTTTTTGTTATTATTTATATATAATCGAAGAAACGAAAATATTTTTCTTCGAATTATTTTGTCATTTGTAAAATAAAACATTGCATTTATTTTTAACGCCAGTTCAACATACTCAAGATCACAATTACAATTAATTTACTTAGTGTTTCTAATGAAATATTTTTCATTTCATTTAGAAGACGTATTGAAATAAACTTTTATTTTATTTTAATTTAGTAAAACTATTCTTAAAAATTATGTCCAGATATTTTCTTAATCATCCTACATATAATATACATATATATATATACACATGCACGTAAGTAAAATATTTTTGCGCGATAGCTTAATAATAATAATAATAATTACTCGAGATGAAACTTGTTATTGTTAATCATATCCTCGCGTATATAAATAAGAGGATAGAATCGATGTCTAATTACGATGTCACCGCTAGATTTTACCTCGTATCGCGAGATGTTTAATAGTTGCCATGGAAGACGTTAAATGGATAGAGAGAGAGAGGAAAAAAAGAGAGAAAGAGAAAGAGAGAAGGCGGTGTCATATTTCTCTCACGCCACCGTAGTCTTTCGCGAGTTCAAACGCACACCAAGGAGAGAAGCTCGGCAAATTATTCCTTCAAGCGGCTTCCTTCTTTTCGACTAAACTGGTCAATTAACCATCTATGTGAAAATATATATATA